>NC_091474.1:216022224-216324724 GCF_036971445.1 Narcine bancroftii | reverse complement strand
CGAGGTTTGAGTCCCAAGCTGTCTGTAAGGAGTTTGTACTAACGGTGGCAGATTCAAATGTGCCAGACCATGGGAGGTTCCGGATCACAGAGAGCCGGATAAGAGAAGTACTAGATGTACTTTGAAAGTGGCATCGCAGGCAGATAGAGTAATCAAAAAGTAGTTTGGCACTTCATCCGTCAGAGTAGAGTCTTGAAGATGGGAGGTAATGTTGCAGTTGTACACAACATTAGTGAGGTAATAAGGTCCCATTGGGAGTATTGTGATCAGTTTTGGTCTCTGCACTACAGGAAAGATGTCAAGCTGGAGAAGGTACAGAGATGATTTATAAGGAAGTTGCCAGGATCCTGAGCTACAGAGAGGATGAGCAGGCTCGGGCATTATTCCTTAAAGTTCAGGAGGATGAGTGGTGATTTATCAGGTGTACAAGATCATGAATTGGATCAATTGGGTGAATGAAGAGAGCCTTTTGTTCATAGTAAGGGAATTGGTAACCCACGGACATAGATTAAGGTCTTGGGGTGAGATTTAACAAGAACATTGAACATAGAATATAGAACATTATAGCACAGTACAGGCCCTTCAGCCCATGATGCCAATCTCTATACACCTATGTGATGCACTGTTAGCCAGAATCAGACACACACAAGGAAAAGACTGTAAAACAGGCTTTAATCCACAAAGACTTCCACAGAGCCAGGCTGGCTGTGGCAGCAGCAACTCTGAGTGAGGCCTCAGGAGGCCGGTGTAGGCTTATATCCCGGAGGGATATTGACACGCGACCGGGTGGGGCTTGATCCATTCAGGCCGACTGATTGACAGCCGGCCAGGTGTTGTCCTGTCCCCTTACACACCTGCAGGTACAGAGGTTGCTCCCTGCAGTAGGCCGATGGTGTACCACCACAACCTACTCAAAAAATTTCCTACTCTCACTTTGAACCTGAGGGGCAAACTTTCTTACACAGAGTGTGGTGGAATGGGCTGCCAGAGGAGTTGGTTGAGGCAGGTACTATTGTAATGTTTAAGAATAAAAATGGACAGGAACACAGTTAAGATGGGTTTAGAAGGGATACAGGCCAAATGCATGAAGGTGGGACTAACGTGGGTGGGATATTTTGGTTGGCGTGAGCAAATTCAGACCAAGGGTCTGTTTCCACACTTCATGACTCTATGACTTAATGACACACCTCCAAGCAGAGGAAATGCAGCTGCTTTGGTTTGATCTTCCATCATCAACCACTTGTTGAACTGTTCATTGTGTGCTCAACCTCAATGCTCTTTATTGTACCATACACAAGCAAGAATGTGCAAAGCCAATTTACTATTGAAAACAGTAAAAGAGGGGGAGTTACATCTGAAAAATTGACTTTGAATGTAAAATTGACAGACATCTTCAGCTAAATGTCTCTAGATGATGGTCGATTAAGGGACAGTGGCAATGAAAATACAATTTTGGTTAAGTGATTGAAAATCAATGGAACTAAATTTGAGAAGCAGGGTAAAATATGAGTTTTAATCTGCAGATAATTTTTTGAAGGATATGACCTAACACTTCAGGAACTGGATGTTGACTAGGCATAATATAGTCTGCCTTAGCCACAATTCAAATTCCAGATAATAAATTATAGCCTTCATAGAGTAAATTCAACTGCATCCTTCCAGTGCTCATATTCACACAAATAAGTGCAGAGCAACTTCACTTTGTGATTTTCCCTGATCCTCCAGATCATATCATACCTGGACATTTTCAAAGCCTTGGATCAGGTAAATGCTATTTTGAGTTAATCCAAGGCAGCAATTCCAGGTGATGGATGAAGAGTATGCAGAGTAGCTCTCAGAATCATCTCAATTCTGTTTAGGTCGTGTTTGTACATTCATTTTATCATACTGATTTTCATCTGTTCATTTTGCATTCCATATTATCTTTAATTTTATATTTGATTCAAGAATTAATTTCTGGCAGCGTAACAGACAAAATACTGATCAACTTTTAACACACTTATGAAAACGTATCAATCTAATCACTAATCGCATCTTCTGTACATAGAATTGAATCAGATGCAAGGGAACTAATTTGGCCACTGCCCACTGCAAACTGTCATAGTTGTGTGGAATGAGGATCCAATATAAATTACTGCAAAATTTTGATGATCATCTTAATTTACCATCAGTGTTTTCTTTTAAAGACTGCAGTATTCTCAGATGGTGAATCACTTAAGATACCTGCAGTACTTTATTGTTCACATATCACAGTGTCACTCAAGAATACTGCTTACGAACCTGGAAGCTATGTACATCTTTTGCATCAATGGCCTGCCTACTTCCGATTAATGCCACCATAATTGGAAGATGGGGTGGGGAAGACAGCTGTAATTAATATTATCTCCACAGCTGCAAATGCAACTGTACCCAAGTTAGACTGTGGTCCTAAATCATGCACCTTACGATGGATAACTTAGAAAGTTTGCTCCGCAGAACCAAACGCCTAAGGTGGTTTCACTCAGATCAAGGTATCTGTTTTCTTCTTGCTTTTCCTAAGCTCTGTTTAATAATTTACTTAATTATTACTGCTGCTTGTACCTTCTCTTTCCAATCAATGATATTCTTTAATAAGGGCACAATGGTAGGACAGAGCCAGTGACCTGGGTTCGAAACCACCATTACTACTTCTTCCCAGTGTCTACGTGTTTTTTTTCCCTGTAGTTTCAGTTTCCACCTATATTTTAAAGGTGTATGGGGCTAGTAGGTTAATTGATCTCATGGCTATAATTGAGCAAGGTGGGCTTATGGACCAGAAGGGCCTGTTATTATGCTGTATCTCTAAATTTAAGTTTCAATGGGTGCATTGGAGAAGTACTTCTCGTAACCTCATATTTCCCTCATTGGATAAGAAGAGAGAACACAGAGATCCTAAAGACACAGAAAAAGCCATGACTTCATCCTGAATAGAAGAAAAGATCATGTAGTAATTGAGAAGGGATTCCTGTTGCCTACCATGGTGAAAATCATACCCAGGTTCTCCTCAACTGTCTCCTTTCAGTGAATGAGGAACTGATCACCAAATCACACTGTGAATTCCATCCATCTAAACATGCTTTTCATCGCACAACAAATCTAAAAGTGTAGGATCACCACCAACTACTGCATGAGGCCTTCTTCAAACTCTTCATCTCTCAGCAGAGATAGATTATGGAGAATCTTTCTCAAATTTGCCTATACTATCATTATCATTCTAAGTCCGATACTTATTGAGATGCAAACTATTGGGAAGAAAGGTGGAGCAATGTTATTGTCCTGTTTGAGCCCAATCCGCAGCAGGTCTATCACAGAGTGCAGACTGGGGTCAGTCAAATTGTGTTGCTGCTCCAATCCACATCTCCATTATCAGTGCTGGGTTACTGCACCTCACCTCCAATAAACCTCACTGGAGTGCACTAATGTCAAGGATGAGTAGCAGAATCTTCAACTTTTGCCTCAGCAGTGAACTCGTTCCAAACATTCTCATCAAGTTACAGTACACAGACAAGGCCTGGATACATGTGCACCTTCAGAGACCTTGTTGGTTTGTCTTTTTTCTGAAGCATACAAAAGCAGAAAGCTTACACTCAATATACAAAAGACAAGGTCCTCCACCAACCTGCACTTGTTCCACAACATCATTTTACAACAGTTGAAATCCATAGCTAGGCTTCACCATAGAGGGAACTTAAGAATTTAGCCTTCGCAAGGGTTGATGTTGCACATTGTTGTTTCCAGTGTGCAGCACAGCTTACAATTTTTTTTTAAAATGAAGACATACTACACTTTAGCTCTACAAGTCCATCCCCCCCAATTTTCACCCCTTTAACCTACACCCCAATATGTTTTTGAAGAGTGGGAGGAAACTGGAGAAAACCCATGCAGACACAGGGAGAAAGTACAAACTCCTTACTGAAGAAAATAAATGCTGTCATGACAAAAATTATAAATGTTCAGTATAGGCTTGTAATTTATAACTTTATACATCAATTATATTTGACTCCGGAGCATTTGAAAATATATAATTAGAGTTTTTCTGATTTGCATTTTCGATGTAATGGTCAGAAAGGTATGTTTTTATATTCAGTATGGTCTTGCGATGAGGTTAAGCCTTTTTGGTCTGGGTTAAGGATTGTTTGCAGAATATTTTGAAAATAAAATTTTCTTTAGATCCAAACATTTTTTTTTAAATTGGGGATATTAGTGAGTTTTGTTTGGTACATAAATTGGATAAATTTCAATTGCTTTTTTGAGATTGGCATTATTAGCGGTGAGAAAATGTATAGGTATTTCATGGAATGATCAGGTAGAACTTAATTTACAGAGATTGCATTCAGAATTAAGGTTTTGTATTCCGTTGGAGAAGATAACATTTACTTTGAGGGATAAACATTATATTTTTAAGAAGATTTGGAGCCCATATTTGGATTATTTCAATTGGAAAATTTAAAGATGGTGATCTGGATGTAGTGGGGTTTCCTTATTCCACGATACATGAATTTGGGTTTCGGTATTCTCCTCTTTCTTCTTTTCTTTTTTTTAATTTTCTTTCTATTAGGGGTAAGGTGGGTTATAGGGGTAAGATTGGAGGGTGGGATGTATTTGTAGGGGTGGAGTGGGTTTTGGTTTTTTTAAAGTTTTTTTAGGTTTTTATATATATATGAAAACCATGTTAAAATTAGGATATATTGTATCATTGTATTATTATTGTAACCATGGTTAAAAAAAAAGAAAATAATGCATGTCAACCAAGGCCTTCAATCTGGATCCATCGTCTTTGTATACTAAGCAGCCTTGAACCCTCCCTTCGTACACTTCAGAGACCTGGACAATCTACAATAAGCCCATCAAGGCTCTGATAAAGTATTACCAAGATGCCTCCACACAATGATGAAACTCCATAAAGTCAACCTTCATACACATCAGATCCCTTAGCATTGTAAAATGACCAATATCAGCAACCTGCACCATGCCAACATCCCATGTGTCGAGGCTCTGGTCATGCTCAATCAATTCCAATGAACTTGCTACATTGTTCATGTGTCTGAGATCAAATTCCTGAAACAGGCATGCTATCCATGCTCCAGCATTGAAAGAAATTTACAGAAAGATAGAAAAACACTTCAAAAACATACTCAATGGCTTCTTGAGAAATTGAAACATCCAATTCCAACCTCAAGTCTGCTCAAAATTAAAAAAGGAGCATCTGGGAAGAATATGATAATCTTGTAGGTCTATCAAACACCTAGACATCTTTTGCCATTACTGGAAAGAATGCACAACATCTCACTCTACGCATCCATGTATATGTTGTGTACCTTCACACCATTGTTGCATATACACTCACACAATTAAGACTTGGGGACATGATGCTTTCTCATCCTTTGCTTCTAATAGACTAACATGGCTACTGATGCACAGAGTTATATATATATATGGAAGGGTGGCATCATGACTTAGGTGGGCTTATACCCAACAACCATCTATGGAAGGATCCACAGATCTCTTGTTGAACTCTATTTTAGAACCCTTAGGGCTGGAGAAGATGTCATTAGAGACCCCAAACAACCATCTAAGGGGTGGAAGAAGAGACCAGATTCATACCTCGTTTATGATCGTGAGTGCACTTGATGTCATTGTAAAGTTTGAAGGTTGGAAGCAGAATTATATTCTGTGTTCACAATGTAAATGAAGAGTGACTTACATATGGGTGCAGAAAAAAAAGATATTTCCATCCTCCACTTTAATGGCTAGAAGATCTATTTTGCTAAGATGGAAAGACTCTATTCCTCCCAGTTATACACAATGGATGACCTGAACCATATCATACTTGAAGCTTGAGAATATTAGATGTAATATTTTGAAAACTGAAGTTAAGTTTGATAAAATGTGGCACATTTTTATGGAATATTTTAATGTTTAATGAATAATACAGTGATTTACTATTTTGTATTAAACATAGAAAATGTTTATAATCTCTTCTTGAACTTACTTATTTACATATAAGACAAATCGTCAACGTACCATTACTGTTACCCTTTTGGTGGTTTAAGCTGCCCCAGCGGATTTTTCTCTTTAGGATTTAGGATTATTTAGTTACAGTCGTTTATCATTTGGGGTTTTTTCTGCAGGAACAAGAGATTGAATTCTGCTTGTTTATTTATCAATGGTTTCGATGTCCATTTTTATTCTAGGATACATTGTAATTACTCTGTACCTGTACAGTATAGTTTTCTTATTCTTACACTTTTTGTTGTTTCAATAAAAATTATTAAACAGATATTTCCATCACAGCTAAAAGTATTTATTCAAATTAAAAGACCAATATTAATTTCAAAAAGACATTGAAACTGCTTTTGCACTCTATGTAAAAATAAACCTACTGTATTTCATTACACCAACTGATGATTCAATCACTATTCTAAAGCATGGTTCCATTCAGTCACCCTGGAGCAAACAACAGTTTTCCACAGAGACATCATTTGTCTCATCGAACACAGAACATTACAGCCCAGTGCAGGCCTTTCAGCCCTTAATGTTTTGGTGATCTCTGCATCATATCCAACAATCTAAACCTTCCCTCGTTCACACCCATGACCTTTTTTTCTCCTGCATCCAAGTGACTGTCTAAAAGACTTTTAAATGATCTGATTGAACCTCCCCTCCACCACCACCCCTGGCAATGCATTCTGTGTAAAAATCTTACCCCTGATATCTTCCCTAATCTTTCCTCCATTTTAAGGTAAATTAGTGAAATTTGACCAGCCTTTGAACATCCTTTCCTCCCTTTATTGTCTATTCTAGCTTGATAAAATGATGAGGTTAATACAAGAAATGATTTAAACTAAAAATGGTGGAAGCAAATATAGAAGGAATACTGAAAGATTTGTTCTGGAGGTTACGTTTCAAAAGCCGATCAGAGAAAAGAAAATTTGATGGAGCTGTGGATTGATCTCTGATTAGAATTGAAGCAAATTGTGTGGACCCAGTCAACGGGTTGAGTAATATAAAGCACTTTCTCACTAAATGTATATTGATCTCTCTCCAATAACTCAGAGTGCTATTTTGTGACATTAAAGCCTTACACAGGAAGTGATACTTGAAGGCTTGTTCACGAATGGCTGCACAGTTTATTTAATGCCTCCAAAATAAGCCCTAACACGGTTGGAAAGTAATAATATGCTCCATACAAAGACCAAAAAAAAAATCACCTAATACATTCTCTTTGATACAAATAGCATGAGTATTAAAAGGCAACATTACCGTCATAGGGTGTGCTGATGTATTGGCAGCACCTGTTGCTGATACACACCTGGGAGAGCAGTGAGCAGAGAGACAAGTGCTGCTCTGCAGAATCTTACTACCTAGAGATGCTGATGGCTCTATACAGGCTTTAAAAAACATATTAGAGGAGGCCACAGCAGAGTTTTTTATTAATACCCTGCATCCACTGAGGAATGTGCCTAAGATGGCGGCAACTGTGCTGAGCAGCAGACCATGAGGTTTGGTGACTTTGGGGGAGCAGAGGACCAGCAAAGGGCACCAGAATTGGAGAACATAACTTCTGCAAAGGAGAAATCTGGGAGACCACCCTACAGAAAGGTGACCACAGCAGCGGACAAGTGAGGGACTCAGCGACTGAAGGACACACACAAGTTGCGGGCTAGCTGGGGGCCTGGCTATTTGAGTCGGACACCTTAAAACTGATGGACTTTGCTCTCCCAGAACATCCTGTGCCTCCTGTGGATCTTGGATACTGGGTCTCAAAGGGGGACTTAGGGATTCAGGATCCAATGGTTGTGTGGTTGGAACCATGTAATCCAAAACCCTGTGTGGGGTATTTGGAGATTCCAGGCCTATTATGGAAATTGGGACCTTAGTTCCAGAAGGTGCTAGGTATCTGATCGAGATGGGGTCCTCTCTTCCATCCGGGTACCCATACAGTTAGAGGGCTGTCTAGTGATCATAATTCTGTTAGTTTTAAGGTAGTTTTAGGGAAGAGCAAGGAGGGGCCTAAAGTTGAGGTTCTGGATTGGAGAAGAGCAAATTTCGAAGGAATAAGAAGGGATTTGGGGAGTATTGAGTGGGACAGGATATTTTCAGGTGAGGGTGTAAATGAAAAATGGAGGATATTCAAAAAAGAAATTTTGAGGGTACAGAGTAGTTATGTCCCAGTGAGGATCAAAGGAAAGGCTGGAAGTCATAGGGAGGTTTGGTTTTCGAGGAATATTGGAAATTTGGTTAGGAGAAAAAGGGGGGTGTACAAGAGGTATAAAGAACAAGGAGCTGACAATTTGAAGGAGGACTACAAGGAGTGTAAAAGGAATCTTAAGAAAGAAATTAGAAAGGCCAAAAAAAGGCATGAAGAGGCTTTGGCAGACAGAGTAAAAATAAATCCAAAGGGTTTTGTACTTATAGGGTTCTATAAGTACATTAAAAGTAAAAGATTAGTGAGGGATAAAATTGGACCCCTTTTAGATAGTGAGGGTAGGCTGAGTGAGAAGTCAGAGGAAATGGGGGAAATTTGGAATGATTTCTTTGCCTCGGTATTCACTAGGGAAAAAAATATTGAACCAGTTGAGGTAAAGAAAAATAGTGGGGAGGTCATGAAGCATATAAGGATAACCGAGGAGGTAGTGATAGCTGTGTTGAAAAAGATAAAGGTGGATAAATCTCCGGGACCGGACAAAATATTCCCAAGGATACTCAGGGAGGCTTGTGGACAGATAGTGGGGCCATTAACAGAGATATTTAGGATGTCACTGGCCACGGGGGTAGTGCCAAAGGATTGGAGGGTGGCGCATGTGGTTCCGCTGTTTAGGAAAGGGTCTAAATGTAAACCTGGGAATTATAGGCCCGTGAGTCTGACGTCTGTGATGGGCAAGTTGATAGAAAGTGTTCTGAGGGATGGTATTTACAAATATTTGGAGGTACAGGGATTGCTAGGGAGTAATCAGCATGGTTTTGTCAGGGTAGATCATGCTTGACAAACCTGATTGAGTTTTTCGAGGGGGTTACAAAAAAGGTTGATGAAGGGAAAGCTGTGGATGTTGTCTATTTTGACTTTAGTAAAGCTTTTGGCAAAGTTCCCCACAGGAGGTTAGGAAAAAAGGTGGAGGCATTAGGCATAAATGAGGAGGTAGTGAAATGGATTCAGCAATGGTTGGATGGGAGGTGTCAGAGAGCAGTGGTAGAAAATTGTTTGTCCAGTTGGAGGCCAGTGACTAGTGGAGTTCCTCAGGGATCGGTCCTGGGTTCACTATTGTTTGTTATATATATATTAACGATCTGGAAGTAGGGGTGGAGAATTGGATAAGCAAGTTTGTGGATGATACAAAGATTGGTGGTGTTGTGAACAGTGAGGAAGATTACCGTAGATTAAAAGGTGACTTAGGAAGGCTGGAGGTGTGGGCTGAGAAATGGCTGATGGAATTTAATACAGATAAGTGTGAGGTGTTACATTTTGGAAAGGCAAATCTAAATAGGTCATATGCATTAAATGGTAGGCTATTGAGATGTGCAGAGCAACAAAGGGATTTAGGAGTTGTGGTAAATAGTACCCTCAAGGCTGATACTCAGGTAGATGGTGTGGTGAAGAAGGCATTTGGAATGTTGGCCTTCATAAATCGGAGTATTGAATTCAAGAGTAGGGAGGTTATGATGAAATTGTACAAGGCATTGGTGAGGCCAAATTTGGAGTACTGTGTACAGTTTTGGTCACCAAATTATAGGAAAGATATAAACAAAATAGAGAGAATGCAGAGAAGGTTCACGAGAATGTTGACAGGATTTCAGGGTCTGAGTTACAGGGAAAGGTTGTGCAGACTGGGGCTTTTTTCTCTGGAGCATAGAAGATTGAGAGGGGACGATAGACGTGTTTAAGAATTTAAAAGGGACAGACAGATTAAATGTGGATAGGCTTTTTCAATTAAGAAAGGGGGAGATTCAAACTAGAGGACATGGTTTAAAATTAAAGGGGGAAAATTTTAAGGGGAACATGAGGGGAAATTTCTTTACACAAAGGGTGGTAGGGATGTGGAATGAGCTTCCAACAGACGTAGTCGAGGCGGGATCATTGGTTACATTTAAGGAAAGACTGGATAGTTACATGGATATGCGAGGACTGGAGGGGTATGGACCGGGTGCTGGTCAGTGGAACTAGGAGGGTGGGGATTTGTTACAGCATGGACTAATAGGGCCGAACTGGCCTGTTCTGTGCTGTAAGTGGATATATGGTTATATGGTTATATGGGTATGCCACATAGGCATACATTGGCTTTGTGTCCAGTAGGTGCACTTTCTCGACCAGAGGGTCTGTTTTGCTTCTCCTCATGTATTTTTTCATCAGGACTGGTCCTGGTGTCATTAATCATGCTGGAGGAGTGTCCGCTGATGGTGGATTTCCTCAGGAATGTCAACATTAGTTCGTGAGGAATTGTATTGATTGCAGTGCAGAGAAGTGACCTTATGAAGTGGAGTGCAGAGGGCCGACCCTCTTGCCTGTGTGAGTATGGAAGGCCTTTAGACCAGAGAGCCAGTTTTACAGCCTTGTAAACTGTTGCATTTTCCTTTTCAACTTGTCCATTCCCTTGGAGGTTGTAGTGAGTTCTCCTGCTTGAGGCGATGCCCCTTACAAGCAGGTACTGGTGTAGCTCTTCACTCATAAACAATGACCCCCGGTCACTATGAATATAGTTGGGATACCCAAACATGGTGAAAATGGAGTGGTGGTGGAGGTTTCTGGGCAGGGGATGGCAAATGGAAAATGTGAGTACTCATTAATAACATTAAGAAACTACACGTTTCCATTGGTGGAAGGAACGGGCTCCTTAAAATCGACGCTGAGTCGTTTGAAGAGGCAGGAAGCTTTTATCAGGTGCGTTTTGTCGGGGTGGTAGAAGTGCAGTTTGCACTCAGTGTAGACCTGCCATAACCTAATCATTCCCTGCATCTTCAAGAGAGAATGGCAGGTTGCATGCCTTGATGAAATGTGCCATACGGTTGATGCCCAGGTGGCAGAGCTCATCGTGAATTGACCACAACTGGCTGGTGTGTAGAGCAGCACAGATTCTTCAGGATAGGGCATCTGGAGGTTCATTGAGTGGACCTGGCCTATACACTATCTCATAGTTATAGGTGGAGAGTTCGATCCTCCACCTTGCAATTTTGTCATTCCTTATTTTACCCCTTTTTGTGTTATTGAACATGAATGCTACAGATTGCTGATCAGTGAGCAGTGTAACTTTCCTGCCAGCCAAGTAGTGTCTCCAGTGCCTGATGGCTTCCACAATGGCTTGAGTCTCTTTCTCCACTGAAAGGTTTTGGAGCTCATGGCCTTGTAGAGTTCAGGAAAAGAAAACAATGGGCCTGCCCACTGGTTAAGGGTCATGGCAAGAGCTACGTCAGAGGCATTACTCTCCACCTAGAATGGCGTGTTTTCGTCCACCACATGCATGGTGGCCTTAGCGATATAGCTTCTTACGTAGCTAAAAGCTGTCTGGGCTTCAGCCAATAATGGAATGGAGGTGGATTTTAAAAAGGGGCCGACCTTATCAGCGTAGTGAGGTACCCACTGGGTGTAGTATGAGAAGAAGCCCAGGCAATTCCTGAAAGCTTTCATGGTCCTTGGGATCAGGATGTCTAAGAGGGGGCACATATGCTCACGGCCTGTGCCACTGACACCATTCTCCACCACATAACCCAGGATAGCTAGATGTTTTGTCCAGAACAAGCATTTACTGACATCATACTTGAGGTTCAGGGATTTGGCTGTGTGGAGAAACTTCTGAAGATTGGTGTCGAGGTCCTTCAGTTTATGTCCGCAAATGATGAGATTGTCGAGATAGGGGAAGGTAGCCCCTAACTTTTACTTATCTACCATTTCATCCATCTGCCTCTGGAAGACCGAGACCCCATTCGTAATACCAAAAGGGACCCTCAGGAACTGATAAAGCTGTCCATCTGCCTCAAATGCTATGTATGGACAGTCCTCGGAATAGATTGGTAGCTGGTGATATGCAGCTTTATGGTCCATGGTCAAATAGACCCGGTAATGCATAATTTCATTCACCATGTCCGAGATTCAAGGGAGGGGGTATGCATCATAGAGTGTGAAGTGATTAATAGTTTGGCTAATAAAATTGTAATCTGATTGATAGAACTCGGAGACTTGTGTGGAGCACAAACACGCTATTATTAGCTTACAATTAACAGCCGGTATCTATAATGGTCTTCAGGTAAATTGGAGGTAAGGCATGAAAATAGGGTTTATATCAGGACTAATGGAGGCGGAGCCAAGAGGAGGAGCCAATCGTCTAATCTACCCATAGACAGTGAATTCCAGTTCACTGTAATTTGTTTAAGCCTGGATGTCATTCTAACACTCCTTCCGAAGGTGCAGTGCCTGGAATGAAAATAAAAATAATTTTAAAAGTTTGAGATAAAACAGAAAATGCTGGAAGCTCTGAGATGGTCAGGCAGCATCAAAAGGGAAAATGCTTATAGACATTCACCAGGTTTCTAGTTTCATCACTTCTTTGCAAAATTTAATTGTGTTTATCAAATATAACCTATCCTTTACAAGTAAGTATTGTCTCTCCCTCAACAACAGAGAATTTTATGGTGCACATCTCCTCATTTCTTTTTTTATATGCAACTTAAGTTGCCAATAATCCCTCAAGTATCTTCATTCTCTTGGAATTTCTCTATTTCCTGTCAATTTTTTTTTTCCCCAACAGCTATCAGACCCTTGAACCTCTCTGTACTTCCCTTACCATAAGACCACCAAAGAATTGTAACATCATATTTTTTTCACTAACTGTGTCTGTGAATATTTATCTTTTCTTTTTTTTAATTTACAATAAAATCCCTTACGGGGATTGGTTGATGCCAGTTGAATAAGTTTCCCAGAGATTGAGACTGCATGTGGCATGACTGGAGAACTAACAATGAGGCACACCATTTTTAAACATCCGCATTTTTTACCCATTTATTTTCCGATTTTTTTTTGCAGTTTGCTTGAGGCTGCTGGTTGCTTGAATTCCAATAATGGGTATTTTACTGTATTATCTCTCTTTCTCTACCATGGTAATTTATCTTTATTGTTTGTTCATCTACCTGTGTAACTGCAAGATTGTAATTGCATCCGTACACTTTATTTAACAATAAACTTTTCTCCTTGTCATCAAGTTACAACTAATGAATGGAGCAAATCTCCAAACTGTTACTTCAGAGTTTTATTTTTGATAAACCATTAGTTTCATTATCTGTATTTAGATTATGGTTTAAGTTGGCAATGCTAATTCGAAACATCTGTGGGATACAAATTTGAGCTCCAGAGCTATTATGGACCAGTAACCAATTGGCCATTTTACATTGCTTGCACACAAAACAAAAATCAGTCAATAATTTCAAAAATATTGCTTTGTTATCATCACACAAGGATTAAATTTTATACAGAATTGTCTAAAAGAAAAAAATGATAAGTTTATTGAGGGAAAAATTATGTCTTTAAAACTGTGAATGTGATTAATGATTACATGTGTTTCTGTTTATGGAAAATAAAAATGATAGCTTTCTAATTGCCCGTCTGTGGCCGCTTTTGTTTCATTTTCATAAGCTTTGTTTTTATTATAACTCCTGCCCAAAATGCAATCTGCAATAGTATGTGCTGTCCAGTTTATGAATAATTCTGATATAATGAAATTCTGTGCTTTGACAGCGAGGCCCTAAATAAATCAGAGAAATATTGCTGCCACAAAAGGAACACTCATCACAATAATTAATTTAAACACTGTAATGTACCCAGAGAACTGGCAAACACGACAAAGGAACAAGGGCCACTTCAATATCTGAGTCCACAATTCAAGTGGTAATCATACTTTCATAGCCCCATGAAGTCTCCATTCAATATCAGATGTGTTTTTTTCCCCTGAAGGGCTTAATATAAATCCTCCCATTATGTTGATTTGACAATTGTGTTTTCTTGATCAGAAATGAATAAAGAAAACTCGAAGTCCTTAATCTCAAATGCAACAACCCACCATGTTTGATTAATCTATGTTTAGTGATTTTTTTAACAAAAGCGATCAAGGGTCATTAAAATGTTAGTGACAAACCACTTTTATGGAGGTGGTGAGGTGATGATGGCAGCTTCAATATGATATCAGCTCAAAAGGTTAGGCCGAAAGATGCATGCCTGGAAACTTTATCCAATGCTTTGAATTTTAACAAAATGAGATAAATGTTGTTGTCTAGCATTTATCTTGTTTTAAAATAGTTTTTGATTTTAATGCAACATTGCATAATCACCTTTACATTCAATCATAGAAATGTCAAGGAATTTTTAAAATGCATAGGCTAGAAATATAAAATAGAATCAGAAAATGCTGTGAATATTCAGTGGACAGTGGGAAAAGACTTGATTAGGAAGAAGGAGATGTTGCTTGAATGTCACATTCTCTCTAGGTTCCATAAAACTAATGATCAATGGTTTAAAACAATATCCGTTATCCCACAGAGAGGGGATATCTAGAGGATTATCAGATTTCATTTATCTATTTAGCTTTAGTTGTGGCTAAGAAATGTATAGCACTTACTTGGAAAGATAGAAATATACTAACTTTAGATAAGTGGTATTTGGAAATGAAATTTTGTTTGACTATGGAAAGGATATCTTTTTCAATTCAGGATAAGATGTCTTTTTATAAGTTAAAGTGGACTCCGTTTGCTAATTATATGCATTTAAGTTTGATTTAAATATATGTTTAAGTGTGATATTTTAGTATTGACAATTTTTTTGGTTGTTGTTAGAATTTTTTTAGGTTAAGTTTTATCTCTTTTTTTTTGTAAGTGGGTATTTTTTTCCATATGTAATATTGTCAATTTTATTAATTCTTCACTCTTTATTTTGAGGGGGGGAGGGTTGGACTAATTTTAAGTTAGACTATTAATATTGTGTTACAATTAACGGGGGGGGGGGTTATTTTGTGTAGTTTTCTGATGTAATATTGTAATCATACATTTTTTAATTTTTTTTTCTATTTTTCTTTAAATGTAATTCTCTATTGTATTCATGTTATAAAATTTTAAATAAAGTCTTCAAAAAAAAGAGAGTGGATATCTAATAAACATTAATTTACATTAGGGAATACATTTTGAAAATGAAATAATATTTCATAAAGAATATCATGCCTGATATGATGTAATATTGAATTAAATAAGGAGATAATGGAGAACTTGACAAAAAGTTTAACTGAAGAGTTAGAGAGAGCTTCAGGACATCATCGAAAGCATTTTTTTTAATGCAAATGCAAGAAATCTGAAATAAAAATAGAAAGAGTTCAAAAATATTTAACACGTCAGGTAGCAGCTGTGGAGAAACAAAAAGAATCAACTTATGAGATCAATGACCACTGCATTTATAAAGCTCTGATGATGGGAAAGAAATCACATTTGCATGTACTCAAAAGAAAGAAGATAAGTGGGAAGGTAAGAACTGCTGGTTAAAGCATTAAATTATAAATTTATTTTCATGGATTAGATGAAGACACACAAAATTAGGGTTGACACTCTGGGAACACAAATATCCCAACTATTGATTGAGAAGATATGCTAACGACTATGTTTGAGGTGCAAAGTGACAAACCTTCCTTGATTATGGTTAGCATAATATTACGATGCCAGTGACCCAGTTTCAAATATGGCGCTGTCTGTAAGATGTTTGTACGCTCTCCCTGTCATCTGCATGGGTTTCCTCTGGTTGCTCCAGTTTCCTCCCATCTTCCAAAACATGTAGGTTGCCAGGTTAATTCGATAAAATTGAGCTTCATGGTTAGGAGTAGGGTTTGGGTTAGAGTTAGGGCCTTCTAACATGCAGAAATTGTTTTTAGGCATACAGCTTGATAACAGACCCTTTTGACCCAAAAGCCTGTGTCACCTAATTACACCCAATTAACCTACAACCCCAGTGTGTTTTGTTTTGAATGGTGCGAGGAAACTGGAGTACCCAGAGGAAACCCACGCAGACAAGGGAAGAGCGTGCAAACACCTTACAGACAGAGCCAGATTCAAACTGTGGTGCACTGTTAGCCAGAATCGGACACAAACAAAGATAGACTGTACAACAGGCTTTAATCCACAAAGACTTCCACAGAGCCAGGCTAGCTGTGCCTGCAGCAACTCTGAGTGAGGCCTCGGGAGGCCAGCGCAGCCTTATATCCCGGAGGGTGATTGACACCTGACTGCGTGGGGCTTGATACATTCAGGCTGAATGATTGACTGCCAGCCAGGTGTTGTCCTGTCCCCTTACACTCCTGCAGGTACAGAGGTTGCCCCCTACAGTAGGCCGGCGGTACACTCCTGCAGGTACAGAGGTTGTCCCCTGCAGTAGGCCGGTGGTACACTCCTGCAGGTACAGAGGTTTCCCCCTGCAGTAGGCCGGTGGTACACACCTGCAGGTACAGAGGTTGCCCCCTGCAGTAGGCCGGTGGCACACTCCTGCAGGTACAGAGGTTGCCCCCTGCAGTAGGCCGGTGGTACACTCCTGCAGGTACAGAGGTTGTCCCCTGCAGTAGGCTGGTGGTACACTCCTGCAGGTACAGAGGTTGCTCCCTGCAGTAGGCCGGCGGTACACTCCTGCAGGTACAGAGGTTGTCCCCTGCAGTAGGCCGGTGGTACACTTCTGCAGGTACAGAGGTTGTCCCCTGCAGTAGGCTGGTGGTACACTCCTGCAGGTACACAGGTTGCCCCCTGCAGTAGGCCGGTGGCACACTCCTGCAGGTACAGAGGTTGTCCCCTGCAGTAGGCCGGCGGTACACTCCTGCAGGTACACAGGTTGCCCCCTGCAGTAGGCCGGTGGCACACTCCTGCAGGTACAGAGGTTGTCCCCTGCAGTAGGCCGGCGGTACACTCCTGCAGGTTCACAGGTTGCCCCCTGCAGTAGGCCGGTGGTACACTCCTGCAGGTACACAGGTTGCCCCCTGCAGTAGGCCGGTGGCACACTCCTGCAGGTACAGAGGTTGTCCCCTGCAGTAGGCCGGCGGTACACTCCTGCAGGTTCACAGGTTGTCCCCTGCAGTAGGCCAGTGGTACACTCCTGCAGGTACACAGGTTGCCCCCTGCAGTAGGCCGGTGGCACACTCCTGCAGGTACAGAGGTTGTCCCCTGCAGTAGGCCGGCGGTACACTCCTGCAGGTACACAGGTTGTCCCCTGCAGTAGGCCGGCGGTACACTCCTGCAGGTACAGAGGTTGTCCCCTGCAGTAGGCCGGCGGTACACTCCTGCAGGTTCACAGGTTGCCCCCTGCAGTAGGCCGGTGGTGGACCACCACACAAACCCCAGTCACTGGTGCTGTAACAGCTTTGTGCTAACTGCTATGCTCACTGTGCTGCCAAAAAAATCTCTAAATATGACAAAATAACTTATCTGAAGGTGTCTTATGTCTGGTTTGATGTTAGCAAATTAACATAGCTCTATTGTCTTACATTTAGTTGATGCAAATGAGAATGTTTCATGCCATGTCAGTTTATAAACCATATCTCTTGAGCAGCCCTGCTGAAGGCAAGCAGCCTGTCCACTGTAGACAGCAGATTTTGTTTATAGATTTTTCTCTTCATTTTAAAACTGATTACTGCTTGTAATTTACATTTGAACAGACTTATTTTGAAGATAGGCTCTCAATTGTATGAATCCATCCACATAATCCTATAATTTTGGAATAATCTTTAACACAGGGTATCCTGTTGCATCTACCTAACACCACAAAAGCATTTTCACCGCTATAAGACTGCACAATTGTGTGACAGAATTTTTTCTATTTTCCTAGTTGAATGGAATCCCAACAATAAAAATGAACTGAATTGATTATTTTGTTTTGTGTGCTACCCAGTCAAGTAAACCTATCCTTGAGTACAAAAGAGTGCAAAGTGAAACAAAATTGTAGAGTATTGTGTCACAAACAAAACAGTTCTGTTAATCAGTGCAAGGACAGTATCATTTTATTAATAATTTTTTTCAATAGTCTGATAACATTGGGAAGAAACAGTCCTTGAAACTGGTCATATATGTTTTCAAACTCGTCTGTCTCCTGGCCGATGGAACTGGAGAGAGGACAGTCTATCTAGTCATCAAGAAGTTTATTGTCATCAGATTGTATAAGTACTACCTGATGAAACGGCATTTTCTGGTCTTCATTGAAAACACACAGAGATACTACCAGACATAACACACATACAGTCAAATAGAACACATGCAGGATATTCATGAATACAAATTAATAAATACATATTTTTTCATGACTATGAGAGTTTTGGATGGTTAGTGTGAGCAGTTCCTTTGGTCATTCAGCATTCTCACTGCCCGTGGGAAGAAACTGTTCCTCAGCTTAGTGGTACTGGGCCTAATATTCCTGAATGTTAGGTCTAGTACCACCTTTCTGGATGGGAACAGTTGAAAGATGTGTGTAGGATAGAAGGGGTCCTCAATGATTTTGCGTGCCCTTTTCAGACAATGAATTCAGTAGATCACATCAATGGGGGGTGTGAGGAAGGAGACTCTAGCGATCCTCTCTCTGCCACTCTTATGATCCTGTGGAGTGACCTCCAATCCTCCAATACATTTCCCTGCAGCATCGCTCTGTGATGTAGCCGAATGCTATCAATATAGCTCCTGTAGAAGGTTGACATAATGGTGGCCAGTAGACTTGAGTGCTTCAGTCTTCTCAGGAAGTGTACTTGCTGTTGTACCTACCTGACAAGTAAGAAAATGTCCTGTGTCCATGGTAGGTCACTAGTTAAGTGAACTCCAAGGAACTTGTTGCTCTCCCCTCTCTCCACTACAGAGTTGTTGATGTGTAGTGGAGGGAGGTCATTTTGGCTGGTTGAATCGCTGTTTGGTATGGTGATGCCAAGGTTCAGGACAAGAAAAAACTCCAGAGTGTTGTTAACTTGGCCTGTGACATCACAGGCACCAGAATTCACTCCATCAAGGACATCTATAAGAGGCGGTGTCTTAAGAGGGTAGGCTCTATCTTCAAGGACACCCACTCTGCTACTGTAGTGATAGAGAGCTAGTGATCTTCCTAACCACTAGAGGGAGCCAGAGACTAGATTTTGGAGCTCAGTTGGATCAAGATGGATGCCTCCACACAGTACTGAGTGAGTTCTGCATTAGCTAATAGATATAGTTGTTTTAAAAGAACCCATGTTTCTTTATTACAATAAAAGAACCATTACATAGTACTAGGAGTGAGAATCAGTCAATCTATCAGTTGAGAAATGGAGAGTGTAAAGTTTTCTGATGCTATAAATTGGATGGGAAACATTGACTACAAGTGGAGACTTTTGAAACAAAGATTCATGCTGTACCTGCAAGCCATTTGGCCTCAATAGAAAATCTGAACCACAGAATATTGCACAGCAACATATCGTGGCAGACCTCAATCACTAGAGGTTTAATTTTGCCAAGACAGAAGGCAAGGGCAAGTTTGACAAAGTTATCAAGATGTTTGATGAGCACTGTTCACCAAAGAAAAATGAAACATTTGAGAGGTATGTGTTTCATGCATGCACACAGCAGCAGGGAGAGAGCTTTTATACTTTTTTTAACAGACTTGAAATTAAAAGCAAGAACATGCAATTTTGCATCGCTGCAAGATTTAATTATCTGTGATCATATTGTATTCAGGATTATTGATAAGAAAGTGAGAGAGAGGATGCTGTGAGAGACAGAGCTTAGCTTAGTTGGATCCATAAAGATATGCCAGGCCAGAGAATTAGTTCTGCAGCCCACAAAAAAAGTTCATTGAGACTGCAAGTGCCAGTGAAAATGAAGGCATAGCTGTAGTCACAGTGTGTGTCCACACACACAAACAAAAATAGAGATATACAAAACAACAAAAGACGGAGAGACATTCAATTGTGAATGATGTGGTACCTAATGTGCACCAAAACAATGTCCAGCTTATGGAAAAGTCTGTATTAAGGGCAAAGGGCAGAATCACTATGGAAAGCAAAGTTTTCCAATGAGAAACAAAGCAGAAGTGAAAGCGTGCTCTCTATACACGCTGTAGAAGAAGCTGACTTTGTGAGCATGGTAGGGCAGAAAGACTATAAACCAGCAGATACTGAACAGCCAAGTGTGAACAGAGTCAAGCAGGACAAGTGGATTGTGTCATTATGTACAAATGGAACAAACATTTCTTTGAAATGTCATGTAAAGCAGAGAACTGATGATAACTGACACACCAGCAGAACCATGGCAGAAAGTTAGGGCTGATCTGCTCCACATGAATGGAAAGAATTACTTGCTGGTTATTGAACTATCCACTGCTTCCTAATATGTCTGCTGTGATCAAATAGATGAAATCAGTCATTGCAAGACATGGAATTCCTCAAATTATCTACAGTGACAATGGACCATTTTTCAGTTGTAGAGAATTCCAGAACTTTGCAGAAGAGTATTTGGCATGTGACTTCAAGACCTCTGCATCCACAGTCAAATGGTAAAGCAGAGAAAAGAGTTCACATAGTTAAACCATTGCTCAAAAACACTAGACCAGTGTTTCTCAACCTTTTTAATTTCCACTCACATACCACTTTAAGTATTCCCTATGTCATAGGTGTTCTGTGATTCATAACGGATTGCTTAAGGTGGTATGTGGGTGGAAAGAAAATGCTTGAAAACCATTGTTTAAATCGTACCTAATTGACTCGTTCTGTGCATGGTTTCATAACTCCAAAGGAAATGGGCCAATGACAATTTTTCTCAAGCAGAATATTTCGCTAACATTTGGTTCTTGAGCAGTGGTTCTCAATCTTCCCTTTGCACTCACATACCAACTTAAGCAATCCCTTACTAATCACAGAGCACCAATAGAATAGGGATTGCTTAAAGGGGGTGTGTAAGTGGAAAGAAAAAGGTTTAGAACCCCTACACTAGACAGTGGCTCAGATCCGAATCTAGTTCTTTTGACTTACAGAGCTTTGCCGCTTGAACACGGCATGTCACCCGCTGAGCTTCTGATGGGATGCAGACTATGCACCACACTTCCTGACTCAGAAGACCTAAATAGGAACAGATGTGTTGAAGATGTCAAATGGAAACAAAATCATCTGCAATGGAGACAAAAAGCAAGAAGCTTAGGCCACTGGCACAACCCGACACAGTGAGACTCAGAGATTCCAACACTTTGGGATAAAAGGCCACTGTTGTGGAGGAAGAAAATCCAAGATCCTACGTTGTCAGAACAGAGGACGGTCAAATACTGAGGAGGAATCGAAAGACCCTGCTGAAAACACAAGAGAAACTACAGGAACAGACAAATGGAGAAGGTCCAGCCTGCACAGCAACAGAGGAAACACCACCAGTGCGAGACAGTAGCGGACCACCAGAGCCGACGCAAGCACCGGTGTTAATAAGATTCACCGCGCGTTCTCAAGGCACCTGACAGGCTGAATCTCTGAAAGAAAAAGAACTGCACACTTAAAAAGTTTGTGCGGCTGATGTTGTGTTCAAAGGAAAATGAATTGAATTGAAATTGAAATAAATACTGTTTTTCTGTGTTACGTTGTTAAATTAAAATTAAACATCTCGAGGAAAGGGGATGTAGTGATAGGCCATAAGTGATCATTCCAACCACTAGAGGGAGTCAGAGACTAGTTTGTTGGAATTCAGTTGAATTCAATATGGATGCTTCCACATGGCTCTGAGTTAGTTCTGCTTCAGCCAATAAATATAGTTGTTTTAAAGAACAAGCTTCTTTATTACACTAACAGAAACATCACAGCTACCATTAGGGAAAAGGCACAGGAGGCTAGAGATGAGCACCTCAGAGACACATGAGGAGCATTTTTCCTGCTGCCATCAAATTCCTGAATGATCAATGAATCAAGGACACTGTCTTAACTTTGACTTTTCATGCACTATTTTTATTTAATTTTTGTAAGGTCTTGTTATATGTGGATTGTAGATAAACACGTGGCCTCCCTGCCTGTCTAGAATAATGTGGATTGCAGGTGGTCACATGTTCTCCCTGTCTGAAACTTATTGAGAAGTCACATTAATCAAGGTTGGACTCTGGCCACCCATTAGGGCCCGTCTTGCTGCTGGCTCATTTAAATTACTTAGGGCATCATTGATTAGATGCCCAGATCAGAGCTGTATAAAGCATCGATGCATAGCTCATTCTTTTCCCCTGCCTTATGGTCTAAGTCACGGACATCACTCCATGCCAGGTCATTACTGTGGACATTGATGGAAGTGTAATGGGTAAGGTGTGAAGTACACTTAGTCTGAGCTGCGATAGCTCAGTACTTGCAGAGAGCTGCACCACTGTTAGTACAGTAAACTGGGAATGTGTGTGATCATCACTGTCTGTAGTATGTGAGCGTGTAGAGTCTAGGTATCAGACTTTAACCTGGGTCTGATGTGAATGTCTCTAGCGTTGTTTAGAAGTAGTGTAATTGAGTACAGTTTGACGTTCTCCCCTGTTTGACTCTTGCGTGTTCATTAATGTTACCTGTGATTGTAACACTTGCCTCTCTGTGAACCCACCGAACCTGATATTCTTCCCAACATGACAGATGGTTTATTTGAATATTTCTACTGTGATGCTCCCACAAAACAACAAAGTTTGTGACTTGTTCATGACAATAAATTCTGATTCTTAGTCCTCCTGAAGTCCATGATTATCTCCTTCATCTTGTCATCTTGAGACTCAGGTTGTCATTCTCGCATCGTATCACGAGATTTTCCACCTCTTCTCTGAGGTGTGACGCATCATTGTTGCTGATGAGGCCAACTACTGTTGTGTCATCTGCAAACTTGATGACTCTATTGGATCTAGAATGGGCGATGCAGTTGTGGATCAGGAGCAGGCTGAGCACAAAGCCCTGAGGTGAGCCAGTGTGGGATAGGACTTTTACGATGTCTGCTCTCCCAAGGCAGCAGTACGTGTAGATGGAGTTGATGGAGAGGATGTTGATTTGCACGATGGCCGGAACTACATTCATGACCCTCAACAATTATTTTCAGTCTTGGGTAGTGACCAAACTGTGATGCATTGGAACAGGATACTTCCTAGGTGCATTTATAAAAATTGGTAAGAAAAGTTAGGGACGTGTTGAATATTTTTAGGCTTCCAAGGAAGTGGCAACTTCATGGCTGAAGCATCAATAGCATTTAACCAGGCAATTTGTTGATGATATTTAAGCTCAAAACTATCCAAGATACAACTGTCCATTGGACAGGCACCTCATCTATCATCTTTCCTCTCCATCAGCTTCCTCCACCTTCAGAATATGAAATCCACATAATGCACAGATGTTACATGCCAAGGCTACTCCAACAGCATCTGCAAAATCTGAGACTACTACCATCACCAACCGATCTGGAAGCATATCACCATTTCACCTTAGTCAGATTTGGAATGGCCTGCTTTGGGACTCTTCACTAGGAGGACTGCTCAAGAGAAAATAGAGAGTTCAATAACTTCTGCAGTTAGACGCATTACCGCAACAAAACTAACTGCTGGAGAGCCTCATGATCCAGATGCCAGCATCTGTTGTCTCTTGTGATTCCGGATTACCACAAGAAAATGGCCAGAACTTTCCCAGAATACAGTGAACAACTCAGGCTACAGGTCTAAGATGGTTAAGTTACTTGGTGAAAGGGAACTTTTTTTAATTATCTAAACTCCAAATGTTAAATTGCAAGTTATTACAAAAACAATGATAGCATTTTCTACATTCAGATGAGGGCTCTTCAGCCTACAATGCTATGCTGTTCTTTGTAAAGCTACTCCACAACAATCTAAGCCTTTCCTGCCTCATAGCCATAACCCTCTATTTTTCATGAATCTATGTGTCTATTTAATTCTTTTGGAATGTTTACTATTTTCCCAACCTCCATCACCACACCAACAATGTATTCCAGGCCTCCACCCCTCTCTGAGTAAAATACTTACCTCTGACCTTCCCTAAACTTTCCTCCATTCATCCTAAACAGATGACCTCTGGTAATTGCTATACTGCCTTGGGATTTTAAAAAAAGGTATTGGCTCTCCATCCTATCTAAGTCCTCATAATGTGATATACCTCTGGTCAGTCACCTCTCATCCTTCATTGGTTCAAAGAGAAAAGATTGCTCTTTCGACTTAAGGTCCCTTTTTCCAATCCATGAAATTGAAATTGAAGTGATCGAAGTGTCCATCCTTTAGAAGTGAACAAAAACATTTTGGATGGTTGGGGAACCTAAAACCAGAAAGCATGGTTCAAAACTAAATCCAAGCTTTTCAAAATTAAAAATGGCAAAATGTGTTCACAGACAAAATGTGATAGAAAATTGGAAATCTCTTCTGAAAATGATGATGTCTAGGTCAGCAGAGTTGGGTCACTGATTAGTAATGATTGCCTTGAACAGGGTGGAAGACCAAAAGACCTTTTGTTTATATTTTCTGAAAGTTTTAAAGTTGAGATGTTAATTAACTCTAACCAAATATAGGACAGCAAGAATGGGGATGAGCAATGATTTGGAAATGGTTCAAATAAAGAGAAAGATAACAAGCAGCACCAATGTAAAATAGCAGGCAGATTAAGAGTACTGTACACTGAAGATGTCGTTCAAGGATGACAAAAGTTTTGCTGTCAGCTTGAATTCACCATGCAATGTCATTGCCATGGTCACCATTCAATACTCATCACATGTTGCAGTTGGGATAATGTGGTGAGACTGCTGCAGCCATTTTGGTGAAGGTAAACATATAGTGCTAATTAGGAAAAAAAAATTCAAAGATTTAAACCATTAAGGTATCCTTTCAGGATGTATCATTTCTTTCTGAGGAATCTGCTCCAACTAAGACTGCAAGAATCTGCAGAGAATTCTGAACACAACAGATCACCATACAAACACCCCACCCCTCCATCAACTCCATCTACTCCATCTACACTTCCCATTGCACTGGAAAAAGCAGTCAACATACTAAAACACTCATCTCACCCCATCCATACTTGACTTACCTTTTGTCCATCAGGAAGAAGATTCACAAGCGTGAATCTGGATTTAAAGACAGTCACTTCACCATTGTTCTCAGATTCCTGAATGAACTTCACCCCAGTAAAATTAAGTTGCCTTTGTTCAGTTCCAACTGATCTCACGACTAACTAGACTGCTCGCAAATGAACTTTATCATATCTCATTGCATATGATTAAAAAAAACTTGAACATAAACCCAGCAGCAATAAAAAAAAAGTACTTCCAAGTCAGGAATGATGTATGATTCAGATGGAGGTGTTGAGTTATCTTCCTGTATGTCTGCTGCTCATCTTCTTGATTGTGAATGTTACAGGTTTGGGACATGATGGCTGAATCTTGATGGGCAGATGCCGCACACATCCGCCATGGAGGAAAAGAACTCTTCTGTGTGTTGGTTTGGTGCCAGTCAAGTGAACTGCTTTGTCCTGCAATTATGCAAAGCTGCTTGAGTGGTGTTGGCATTGCACTCAGCTGGCCAAGGGGTGCTGAGTTACAACTGTGACATTAACGGTGCAACCCTCTGTCGCTGGTGGTAAGGCTTTAGGGAATCGGGGGAAGGATCAGCACCTCAAAAGCTGAAACTTGTTTGGAGTTAAATTTATCAGTGTGGTTGATTCGATATCACAGAACACCTTATCCTGTGCTAACATGGTGTCGTCATCCTGAATCCTGAACTGACTGAAAGGGAAGCCTCACCAACCACCATCTTCTTCACCAGCTCCGAATGGAAAATAAACCTGGTCTTGCACACATAGCTAAATGTTAAATTTAAAAGTGTAGATAATAAAATCCAAAATCTGTGGATGCTGGAAATCTGAAATATAAACAAAATCATGGGAAATGTTCAACGGGTCAAGCAGCATCTGTGGAAAGAGGACCAGACGACGTTTCAAGTAAGGGCCAGTTTCTGTCTTACTTCGGCCCCACCCACAGCTCATCCTTTCCTGTTTCATTAAGTCCATTGGTGCTACTCCCTGCACTCAGGCACAAGTCCAAAACAGATTCAGATTTCACTCTGCTCTCAAAATCATTTTCAGAATTGATTGTCATGAACAAGCCGTGAAATGTGTTGCTTTTGCAGCAGGATCATGGTGCAATCATTTACATAAAAACACACGACAAAGTAAAAAAAAATAGATCAAGAAAAAGAAAAAAAGACAAAGTAATGTAGTGCTTATGGTTTATTGCTCATTTAAAAATCTGATGGCAGAGGGGAGCAAGCTGTCCTTGTGCTGCTAAGTGCTCATCTTCAGGCTCCTGTACCTTTAACCTGATGGTAGCAGAATGAAGAGGGCGTGGTCTGGCTGGTGGAGGCTGCTTTCTTAAGACACCATTATGGTCCCTTTCTGGATCTCTCCAATCCCATCTCAGGAGATAGGCTAGCCAATAGCATTCATTACAAGGCCACCCTGGCTCCCTAAAGGACTGTGCTCCATTCTCCCAGTTGTTCTGTCTCCATTGCATTTTCTCCAATGATAAGACACTCAACACTCTCTTCCTTCCTCTTGTAGGGGGTCTTCTTTACCTTTAGATGAAGTCTTTGACAGCATTTCACTTATTACCCTTACATATGCTCTTATCCTCCTTCCTCCTAAACAACTTCTCTTCATCCATAGCTTCCATTCTAGGGTCTGAATTCAGTGAAACATCCTTTGCTTTTTTCACCAACTCCAACAAGATTTCACTACCAAACATATACACTCCCTCCTCCTTCCATTCAACATTTCAAAGGGTTAATTCATTTCATGACTCCCTCTCTTCCACTTTCATTAACCATTCCCAATCCTTTGGTATTTTACCAGGCCACTGAAGGAGGAGTAACTCCAGTCTTTCCCTCTCTTCCCTTCAAGGACCCAAACGATCTTTCCAGGTGCAGCAACCATTCACTTCCACTTCTTCCTCTCTGGTGTACTGCATTCACAATGTGGTCTTCACTCCAGTGGAAAACCAAATACAGATTGAGTGACAACACTATGGTGTACCTGTGTTCAGATTGTAGGTGTGGCCCTGACCTTCCCATTGCCTGCCATTTTAACCCTCTATTCCACTTTCACTCTACTCCATCAGACTGTGGCCTCCAGTACTGTATCAACGAAGCCCAATGCAAGCTAAAATAACAACAACCAATCTTCTATGCAGACATTTTTCAGCCTTCTGGACTCAATGTTGAATTCTCCAATTTTCAGCCACACTTACTTTCTTTCTCTCTGAATCAGAACTGGTTATTTCTGCCTGTAATCATCTTCATTCCTTTTTTTCTTTCCCTGTCCATGTAGACTGGTCTGCTTGGTATGATATACACCAGGGGAGGCCAACCTTTTAATTTTTAATTTAGACATACAGCGTGGTAACTGGCCATTTCGGCCCATGAATATATACCAGGGTGTAGGTTACTTGGGCAAGATCGACTCCTGTGAAGTCCCAGCTTAGAAGGCACCATGGAGTCTTCAAATAGAGAGGACATTATGAACGTACTGGAATGGAAAGCTCATCCTGCGAGCAGATGAGGCAGAGGCAGCGGAATTGGGAGAAAGAGATGGCGTCCTCACAAGAGACGAGATGGGAAGAGGTTAATCCAGATAGCTATGAGAGTCACTAGGTTTGTAGTTGATGTCAGTGGATCATTTGTCTCCTGAGATGGAGAAAGAGAAATCAAGGAAGGGGAGAGAGGTGTCGGAAAGCGACCAGATAAATATAAAGGTCTGGTGAAAGTTGACAGCGATAAACCATACCCCATCAGATTCCACTTTCTCCTTACAGATTCCTCAGCTTCCTCTCTGTCTCTCTGCCTGTCTGTCTCTCTTTGTCACCCTCCTACTTCATGGTTTTTCCCTCTACCTGCCTGTCCACGGTCTCTCCACTTCCCATGCCTTCTGTTCTACCAGCTTCCTTCCCCCTTTTCATGCAATTTCACCTTTTCAATTTTAGTCTTCATAAAGAGCTGACTGGCCATTTCTAGCCATAGACGCAGTCCGATCTGCTGACTTGCTCCAACAATTCTTTGTCTTCTCAAAATTTCAGCATCTGCAGTATTTGTGACTTTCATCCCACTAAAACTGTGCATTCGTTGGCACAAAACTAAATTGTTGCTCTCTCTTATCCAGGTTCGATAAAATGCCTTCATAATGGCCTCTTCTTCTCCCTGCCCAGGTGCTACTGGACCTGCTGAATGTTTACAGCATTTTTTTTAATATCTGGGAGTACTTGGTGCAGTAAGCTTGCTCTCAGAGAAAACAGATGAAAGAATTTAATACGGATTTCAGTCACATTGCATTGCATGTAAGTAAACAAAGGTTCACTTTGATTTTTAAAAAATGACACAAATATGGGCCTCATTCTACATGATGCTCTTTCTGTTGAGAATATTAATAAATTGTTTTACTGCAATAAAATTAAAAACATTGCTCCTGAATTGGAAAGATTCATATAAAGCTGATATTTATCCCATTTTATCAATTACTACGAAAGCCAATTCTTTGTCCATTCATCTTTACATCACTATGAAACTTACTGTTTAGTTCACAAGTATGGCAGAAATTAGATAACTTGCAGAACCCATAAATTGCAGACCAATGATCTTAGTTTTATAAATGCTAATTTGTTTGAATACATCAAACTCACATTCTCATCGCTTAATAGACATAAGTGTGTGTCTAATTTCACAGCTCTTAACCACTATTTTCCATTTACTGGGAGACAACCAGTTGATAAAAAAAAAGATTACTAATTATCTTGTGAGTCTGGTATTTACATTCTTTTTTCTTTTTCTTTCTTTGGCTTGGCTTCGCGGACGAAGATTTATGGAGGGGGTAAAAAGTCCACGTCAGCTGCAGGCTCGTTTGTGGCTGACAAGTCCGATGCGGGACAGGCAGACACGGTTGCAGCGGTTGCAGGGGAAAATTGGTTGGTTGGGGTTGGGTGTTGGGTTTTTCCTCCTTTGCCTTTTGTCAGTGAGGTGGGCTCTGCGGTCTTCTTCAAAGGAGGTTGCTGCCCGCCAAACTGTGAGGCGCCAAGATGCACGGTTTGAGGCGTTATCAGCCCACTGGCGGTGGTCAATGTGGCAGGCACCAAGAGATTTCTTTAGGCAGTCCTTGTACCTTTTCTTTGGTGCACCTCTGTCACGGTGGCCAGTGGAGAGCTCGCCATATAACACGATCTTGGGAAGGCGATGGTCCTCCATTCTGGAGACGTGACCCATCCAGCGCAGCTGGATCTTCAGCAGCGTGGACTCGATGCTGTCGACCTCTGCCATCTCGAGTACTTCGACGTTAGGGATGAAAGCGCTCCAATGGATGTTGAGGATGGAGCGGAGACAACGCTGGTGGAAGCGTTCTAGGAGCCGTAGGTGGTGCCGGTAGAGGACCCATGATTCAGAGCCGAACAGGAGTGTTCAAGCTAACTGGTTCGTTGGTTATGGTTTTTCCAAAGACATTTCTGCTAATGCTCTAAGTTGATTGGAAGAAGTAAATTGGGATTTTAAAAAAGGAAATTAACTAACTAAGAGGAAGCAATATTAATGTGAGCTTGCAGTTGTATTGCATGACTAATACCAATAAAGTACACGGGATATTTTACAGGGATACATTCCAAAGAATAAAAGTAGAACCAAAGGAAGTAAAAACACAATGTCAGAGAAAATCAGCAGGTCAAAGTGTCCTTTTATGTAGCAAAGGTAAAATACATAAATGCCGTTTCTGGCTTGAGCCCTTCATCAACGTATAGAAAATTGTCGGCAGGCATCTGAACACAAGAGTAGGGGGAAGGCATGGTCGCAAAGGCAGGAGGTGATAGGTGAAGAAGGGAGAGCGGCGAACGAGGGGAGGAGGGATGGCTGGGTGAGTAGAGAGGGAAGGGTGAAGAAAGGCAATCAACAGGTCAGGCCCACATCCTTCGCCAGGAATCTGGAAAACCAGGTAGACGTCTGAATAAAAAGCTTTGGGAGGGGTGAGGAGGAGCAGAGAGGAGGAAGGAAGTGGGAGGAGCACAGTCTAACAGGTAATAGTTGGAGTGTAAAGAGAGAAAAAAAGCTGGGAAGTGGGGAGGAGTCTAAGAATGGTAGATCTCTGATAGAAGGAAGGTAAGAAAGTAGGGAGCAAGAGAAAAGGAGACAGAGGGGTACGGAAAGAGAAAGTCCAAGGGAGATGTTTACAGAAATTGGATAAATGGATATTACTGACATCTGGTCAATTAGTGTGACCCTTGAGTTTCTTCAGCATTTTTGTGGATTATTCTCGACCCCAGTGCCTACAAATTTCCTTTTTTTTGATCTTGTTCAGGTTAGGCACAAGTTCTGCCAGGTGGATGGGTGTTGGTGGAGGTGAACTATTTGGACCTTTGGAAGCATATGTATCCAATTGAAACACATACTTCAATGTGCAAACACCACACTACTGTTTCAAAGTATTTTTTGTCCAATTTCACAAATTGTTAACAAGGAATCTGATTAGAAATTCACACGATACATAGTACATTTTTAGGGCCCATAAATAACAGCATCCAAATTTTGAATAACTTTTGTCTGCTCAGATCAATACTTTCCAAGATTTGAATAATCAGGAATTAATTAACTAGTTGGAGAAAAGCTTTCAAGAATACAAAAAAAACCCTAATTTTCTGCTTCATCCACATTAGTTACAAATGGTTTTTCAAGTTTATTGTCTCCTGATGGTACAAGTACAACCTGAAGAAACAGCGTTCTCAGGACCTATTTCATCTATACAAATAAATAAACATAAATAAATAACTTTTGCTTTGTACATATGAGAGTCTTAGATGGTTAGTGGGAGCAGTTTCTTTGGTTGTTCAGCATTTTCTCAGCCTGCTGGTGCAGATTCTGATACTCCTGTATCTCTTCCTAACAAGAGCAACTAAAAGTTGTTATATGCAGGGTGGAAGGGGTCCTTATTGATTTTGCGTGCCCTCTTTAGGCAATGATCCCAGCAGATCACATCAATGAGGGGTAGGGCGACTCCAGTGATTCTCTGCCACTCATGGTCCTGTGGATGGACCTCCGATCCATTTCTCTGCAGCAACCATCCCACACTGTGATCCAGTTGGCCAGGAAGCTCTTGAGAGAGCTCCTTCAGAAGGTTGACATAATGGTGGCCGGTGGCCTTGAACACTTCAGTCTTTTCAGGAAGTGCAGTTGCTGTTGCGCCTTCCTGACAAGTGAGATGTTGAGTGTCCACGAGAGGTCACTAGTTAAGTTCACTCCAAAGATAATGGTGTTTTCTACTCTCTCAACCGTTGATGTATTGTGGAGGGTAGTCATTCCTGGTCCTCCTAAATTCCGTGATCATCTCCTTCTTGTCCACGTCTTGTCCACATTAAGACTCAGGTTATTCCTCTCACACCATTTCACGAGATTTTCCACCTCTTCTCTGTAATGTGATTCATAATTGTTGCTGATAAGGTTGACTACTGTCGCATCATCTGAAAACTTGATGACACTGTTGGCGCTGGATCTGGCGATGCAGTCAGGGGTCAGTAGTATGAAAAGGAGCGGGCTGAGCAACACAGCTCTGAGGTGCGCCAGAATTCAGACTGATGATGTGGCCTAAGCCATGGTTAGCTGAAAGTCACAACAAATTGTCACAATTTGTGTTTCCTTCTCTTGTTTATCATTTAATTCTTGAAGACCTCTTCATGTTTTTTGTTAACGCCCCCAAAGACAATTTTAACATAGGACAGATTATTGGGTGGAGTAGTGATGGAGGCTGGTGCAATAAGGACATTTAAAAAACTTTTAGACAGGCACATGTATGCAAGAAAAGTAAAGGGTTATGGATGTGATGTAGGGAAAATTTAGATTGCTGAGTAGGTTTTATATAGGTCATCTCAACTATGACTGTGTTGTAATCAGTGAGTGCTTATTCTTCTCAGGGAGGTGATAGGCTAAGCATCCACCAACTGGAGCAGTTGTAACAGAGAAGTATCTGAACCTACAATACTTGAATACGCTGAGCTACAAACAGCCTACAATGCACGTCAGAGGAGGAAACACGCAGAGCAGACACATCTATCTTCTTGTTTCTGTTCCGAATACAAAATGAAATATTTTCAAACTAGACCATCAAGAAAAGACACCTTTCAAGTAATTGTAATCACTGAGACATGTCCAAGAGCACTATTTCCATGAGAGCTGAAAACTTATCTAAAATCAATTCAATGATGATCAGAAATGGAGAGAGAGAGAGAATAGGATGGTCAGAATTTCAGGTCTGAACATCAAAATGAGGATTAATTTCCTTCATAAATAAAGTGCAGCTATTGGTCTGGCTGTTAATTCAGCCAAATGAAGTCAATTTTTAGAAATGTTTTCTTTGGTCACATGTTAAGTGCACAAAAAAAGTAATGGCAATGTGTTGGCTTTCTCTTCTGAAGTTTCAGTGCACTGGCATTAGTGTACAGTAGAGAACATAGAACACAGTACAGGCACCTCTCCCGATAATCTTGTGTCAAACTTCATAAACTACTCCTCATAATCTCACCTATAACCCTCTATTTTTCTTACATCCATGTGCCTATCAAATGTCCCTATTGTATCAGCCTCAACTAGTCTCAGCATTGCATTCCAGAGACCCACCAATGGGTAAAGAAAGGTTATCTCTGACCTTTCCTGGGTTGACAATAGCAATACCAGAGGACATCGGTTTAAGTTTTATTACTCAGAGAGTGGTGGGTGTCTGAAATACATTGCCAGTGTGGTGGTGGAGGTGGGTGTAATAGGGACATTCCCAAAGACTTTTAGATAGCCACATAGGTGTAAAAAAAAAGTTATGGGTGTGAAGTAGGGAAAAGTGTAGTAGTGTAGTACAACATCGTGGGCTGAATGGCCTGTACTCAGCTCTAATGTTCTATCTTCCCTAAACTTCCCTTCATTTATGTTAACTAGATGTCCTCTGATATTGACCATTGCTGTCCTTAGAAAAAAGGAGGGGCTGTCCAATCTATCTATTCTTCTTATCATCTGACACAACTCTATTAAACTACCATTCATCCTCTGTTGCATTAAAGAGAAAAGCCCATCTCACTCAACCTTTCTTCATAAGACATGTTCTCTAATCCAGACAGCATCCTTACTAAAGCTTTCACATCATTCCTATAATGAGGTAACCAGAACTAAACATAATACTTTAAGTGTGACAGAGGTGCACCAAAGAAAAGGTACAAGGACTGCCTAAAGAAATCTCTTGGTGCCTGCCACATTGACCACCGCCAGTGGGCTGATAACGCCTCAAACCGTGCATCTTGGCGCCTCACAGTTTGGCGGGCAGCAGCCTCCTTTGAAGAAGACCGCAGAGCTCACCTCACTGACAAAAGGCAAAGGAGGAAAAACCCAACACCCAACCCCAACCAACCAATTTTCCCTTGCAACCGCTGCAATCGTGTCTGCCTGTCCCGCATCGGACTGGTCAGCTACAAACGAGCCTGCAGCTGACGTGGACTTTTTACCCCCTCCATAAATCTTCATCCGCGAAGCCAAGCCAAAGAAAGAAGCAAAAGTTTACACATATAACCCATTCTGCTATTGGTTTAACCCTTCTCAACCTCACAACCCATAACCCTCTATTTTTTCTATTTTTTCCATGTACCTATCTAAAAATAGAGTTTTATAGAGCTACAGCATTATGGAACTTGAACTTAATCCCCAGACTAAGGAAGGCCAATACACCATACACTTTCTTAACCACCCTATCAACGTGCAGGAACCTTGAGGGATCTGTGGTCTTGGACGTGAAGATCCATCTGTTCTTTCACATTTGAGAATTTTGCCATTAACTATGTACTCCCAGGTCCCGATAACTCAGTGGTTAGAGCACTGGTCTTGTAAACCAGGGGTTGCGAATTCATCCCTCATTAGGGCCTCATTTCTGTGAGGGGCACTTGGCAAAGTGGCAACTCTCTCTCTTCCTTACAGTATACGTTAACATAGTATTATGTGATAATAATGGAACTTTTTCGATCTTCCAAAGGGCATCACTTCCCACTTTACTTGATTGATCTCTATCTGCCATTTCTCTGCCTAGCTCTGCATCCTGTCCATATCTCATTGCAACCTACGACAACCTTCTTCACGATGACAATGCACAAAACAAAAGCGTCTATATTGAACAAATGATTAAAGAATAATTTCTTCCTATCTGCTCCTGAGTAGCAAAAGCCTCACAGTACTGACACAAAAAAAAATTATTTTATAAACACACCTTTATTTTAATTTTTTTTTAAAAATTTTCACATTATGAACCATACTGACCAAAATACACACAAACATTTCCCTTTTGGATATATGCAGCATCATTTTTTCCCCTTCCCCCCCCCTTCCCTCCCTCCTTCCCCCTCCCCACTCACTCAACGCTCAACATTCAACTTTTACATACTGGGTCAGTTCATTTTGTCTTCTTCTCCTTCTGTCACTTTAGGTGGTGGAGGTCCGTGGTTGGACTTCTCTGTTGTGTTCCATGTACGGTTTCAAAATTTGTTTGAATACTGTGATGTAATTTCTTAAATTATATGTTATTTTTTTCCAATGGAATATATTTATTCATTTCTATGTACCATTGCTTTATTCTCAGGCTATCTTCTAATTTCCAGGTTGACATAATACATTTTTTTGCTACAGCTAAGGCTATCGTAATAAATCTTTTTTGTGCTCCATCCAAATCGAGTCCAAGTTCTTTACTTCTTATATTACTTGGAAGAAAGATCTCTGGATTTTTTGGTACGTTGCATCTTGAATTAATTCCTGATTGACAGGATTGGGTTTTTCAGAAGCTATAAACAATGTTTGTTGTCCTGCTTCAGTTTTCTTTGTCACCTGTGCTTTGTTTTCAGCTTTGGCTCCAAGGATAACAAGAGCACCCTTTATTATGAAGTTTCTTCCCTATTTTCCTTCTGCTTCAGTTGGTCTCTTGCCATTTTCTGCTCAAGGGTGACTACAACATCACAGATTTCTCACCCTGAATCAGAATGACCAAAATGCTTATCTCTCAATCACACAAGCTACAACCATAGAAGTATTGCAATGACTTCATGCTCAGTGCAATGGTGACTATATTCTCCTTGGTTAGAATCATTGAAGCGACTGCATAAAATTCAATCTGTTCAAGACCCATGAAGTACAGTGGCCTAGAAAACCAACTGTGCCTTCAGGGTGTTTTTCCCAGTAACTCTGAAGGCACATCACAATGGCAGAGAACCACCACAGAATCTGCATTCATGAGATCTAGGTCTCTAGAAGAAATGTTCACTCACCCAGCATGGCTATCAAAAATGATGACAACAGTTTGACAGACACGATAAGCATTTCAATTTCTATACCTGTGAGATTGAGATTCCAATCAGCAGGGAGGTTCTCAGATGACCCAGAGTCATGGATGCAGACAACTGGGAAATACAGGATTATCGAAATAGCTGCCTGTGTTAAAGCCTTCCCTGCTCTTGACTGGGCAAAGACAGATTACTTTCACCATGTTTCACATTAAATTGAACTTCCATTCAAAAACCTTTATAGCAATCAGCTGTATGATTGATTTCCATTATCTTTGTAGGCTTTCTTACCCTACCGAGAAATGCTTCCGGTTCTGCTAAATCAAGTTAGGTTCAAGTTTATTAACATCCGATTGTATAAGTATAACCCAATTAAAAAAATTGTGCCTCTCAGTGCAAAAACATGCAAACACACAGCTAGACATATCAGACAAGTAATAGATATGCAGGACATATATGTACATATGTAAAAAATAAATAGTTGTCTCAGGGGGTTAGTATGAGCAGTTCATTCAGTCGTTCACCAGTCTCACTGCTCATGGGAAGAATCTTACAATTATAATTGGATTATTCTGGATTTTCCCAGAAAAAGAAATATCTTCTCTGGAATATGCAAATTGTTTTACCATTTTCAGAACAATTGCCCAAGCACAAGGGAATAAAACACATGTATCAAACCATCAGTCAAAATTTAACTTACTCTGCTTGTCTGAGGATGATCTGTTTTTTTTTAAGTGAATTCAATCATACAGGTGAGAATTGACCAAAATATTGTAAATTATCACTTTGTCATTTTCAATTGAAACCACCATATCAAAGTCCACCTGATCTTTAGATATTTTTTAATATATATAATTTTTTTTTAAATGTTGTCTCTCCACTTCATCTAAGAGATACTTGACCACACTACAACCCTTTGTGTTACATTACACATGTCAACTTCGTGCTTTAATCTCATAATATACCAGACTAACCCCATTACTTTCTCGCTTACTGCTGCTTGGACAAATACTGGTTATCCAAAGCATTCATTTCACACTTATTTTTCACATTCATTTTTCTTCATAGTCATCTTATTTCTCGTGATCTATTTTGTTTCTCCATTTTTAGACACAACTCCTATTTGTAGAGCTCTTAGCAGCTCCTCAGTAACACTCACCAATTTCAACTGCAGGAAAACATAACAGAATGTAATGAACAGGGGGAAGAAAATCGCTCACCGCGCCTTTCTATTAGTCAGGGAATCCAGCAGCTCAGATCATCAGACTATTCACGTGCTGGTGGCATTTGAGAACAGAGTGTCTGCGTGTTAATTGTAATCACAGTCACGAATGCAGCAGACATTGCTTCTTGTGCCTACACTTGCCAAACCTACTCACACTGATCTTTTCTCTTTCTCCCCGGACCTAACCAGCTCAGAGATTTATCTGATGAAAATCTCAAAGGAGGAGCAGCCATCATGAGATGGTATTGCTCAATTCTTTGCCGGTACTAGCTCCGATGCCTTAATCAGAGAGGGTAAGATCGTCATGCCAAGAGAGATTGCATGTGCAGAGACATTAGATGGGAATGAACTGTGATGAAAAGCAATCAACAGAAGTTACGTGCCATTCTGGTCACCCCGTCACAGGGCACAGAAGATATCTAGCTGCAATGAGCAAAAGTGCTGGGAAAACAGCAGGTCATGCAGCATCTTTGGGAAGTAAAACATATAAATGATAGGGTATGGAGTGGTTGCTCAAAACATGAATTGTTTTTTTTTTCTGGAGCTTCAAAGTCTGAGAAAAGACCTGATCAAAGGTTATAAGATTTATGAGAGGAAAGGTAGAGTAGACTGCCAGAATATTTTTACCAGAATAAAAATGTCACACACTGCACGTACGGGAGGGTGTTGTGGAAAGTCTGCAGGGCAGGAGTTGTACAGAAAGAGTGGTAGGCGCCTGGAACAGGCACCCTGGGGTAGTGGTGGATATAGATATGATAGTATAATTTAAGAGGCTTCCAGATGGACACATGGAGGGAGTAGAGGGATAGGTATCATGTGCAAGTTTAGTTTAATTTTTGTATCGTTTGTATATATTTGAAAAGGAAAATGTATGTATCTTGATCAATGTGGTTTATAGTGTGAAAAATAAAAAAAAATTAAAAAAAAGTTTGGCCCAGATATTTTGAGCCAAATGGGTTGTTCCTGTTCTATCTTTGATGTCTGTTCCGTGTGACAACCCAACAAAGGCCTGGATTCAGAGCAAGACTCACTGCTTGTTTGGCTGATGTGGATACTGATACCAGATTATCAAGCTGGTTGAGGTTATTTTGATAAGGACTGCTTCTGTGATTGCTTTTTTTGGACAGCATGTTACTGAATCAACAAGAAATCAGTTATCTTAGATCAGGTCTATGACCAAATCAGCCATGATCTTATTGAATGGTGGAGCAGGTTCAATGGACCAGAGGTCCTGTTCTTGCTCCTAGTTCTTGTGTTCATCTGTAGGAATGAATACAAGTTTGTATTAAAAGAAGATTTGAAATAATGAAGAAGCTTGATAAGTGTTTATTCAGTATTCATCTTGAGGCTTGTATTATCTTGAATCTAATGTTCTCTATCTTTAAATTCAATTTTTCAGCTGTCCAAGCACGGGTTCAGTGTTATCAATGCAGCAGCAATCTTTTTGAAGGCTCTTAAATTTTTTTCTGTAGTCATAAAAGGTCTTGATATGGGAGTTCTGACCTCGATTCTCAGATCACTGATTTGTGCCAATCATCAAGGCAGAATGTAAGGATGAGAGCTGATGTCAGTGATATTAAACACAGATTAGGTACTTTCTGTTCCAGCGCTGTCACAAAATCATGGATATGTCATTATCTCTAGGAGCAGAAAACAGAATTGTCACAGTCTTTTGCAACATTCACTCCAAATGTGTAGCTGTGAAATTCTGTGACTTTACTGGATTTTCCACATGAAGTGGCTACATGTTGCCAATGTTGCAGGTTTTAGTATTAATCTACATGTAATTTAACTGAAAAGGGAAAGATTGATGGTGGAATTAGCCTGTGAGATACGGAATTTATCTGTGTGGCTTTAAACCAATCTCTGGGACACGATGGAATGCCATCAGCGAACCTAAACTTTGACACACCAGTAGGGCCCTTACCTGCCTTGCTGGATGGCCAAAATGCATACTGCCATGCCTGCAGATTGCTTTATGCTCCTTCTGTGACCAATGTCGAGGCATAATTAATGTTTGGCACAGTAGCATTGCAGTTAGTGCGGCACTATTCTACTGCCAGCAACCCGGGTTAGAATCCATCTCTGACTGTAAGGAGTTTGTACATTCTCTCTGTGCCAACGTGGGTTTCGTCTTAGTCCTCTGGTTTCTTCCCAAACATGTACAGGCTTAGCAGGCTAATTGGTCACATGGTTATAATTGGGCAGCGTGGACCTGTTACCATGCTCTATCTCTAAATTTAAATTTTTTATTTTAATTTATGTATTTCACATTTTCCCAATATATCTTGAACTAATTTTCCGACCCTACAATTCAAAGCTATTAAATAATAGGTAAATAAATTAAACCATATAAATGTTCATTTAAATCAATACAGAGTATATAGAACATTGAACACCAGCACAGCACAGGCCTTTGTCCCACAATGTTGTGATGACCTATATAAACATGGTCTATGATAAATCTAACCCAATCTAATCTTTTCCTCACAGTCCGTAGCCTTCTATTTCTTATATCTATGTGGCTATCTAAGGGTCTCTATTGAATCAGGCTCAACCAATACCCATGGCAGAGTATACCAGGTACACACCTCCCTCTCACTGTGTTCAAATAAAAACTACCTCTGACATCTCCCCTAAACTATCCTCCACTCACCCTAAACAGCTGTCCTGTGATATTGGGCATTGCTGCACCAGGAAACAAGAGTTGGCTTTCCACTGTATCGAAGTCTTTCATAATCTCACACACCTCTGTTGTTGCTTTTCACCATCCATCACTCTGAAGAGAAAATCCCCAGCTCACTCAACCTTTCCTGGTAAGGCATGTTCTCTCATCCAGGCAACATTCTGGGAAATGTTCTCTACACCTTCTTGAAACATTACACATCCTTCCAAAAATGAAGTAGCCACAACTGAACACAATACTCTGTGGTCTTTCATCCAGACCTGCATCCTCAAGCAAGTAGGAAGCTTCCTTTTTTAATGCCATTGATAATGAGTTTATTGCCAAACATAGAGTGCACGTCAGTACAATGTACACATGCACTGAAACACACATATCTGCTGCAGCCAAACAGGTACTTTCTCAAAATCAACAATTTCAACAGTATTCATTAAATTACTGGAAAAAGAGATAATAAATGTAATAGATAGATAATAAATATCCACAACTACAATAATGCATGAAACAAGCGATGTTTCACTAGTGCAGGGAGGTTTTTTTGTGGTGCTAGAGTAGTTTATGATTAGGGTAGCAAGGGAAGGTTCAAGAACCTGACACCAATTGGAAAACAATTGTTCTTGACCCTGAAGGTGCTAAACTTCATACTTCTGTTCCTTCTTTCTGAAGTTAGCAATGAGAAAACAGGGTGTTGGGGTCCTCCATGATATTAGCTCACTTTACATACATAGATGTCTTTAATGTATATGAGAACGGAGACAGTGATGGATTCGGCCGTTTTCTTCTTTCTGAATGTTTATGGTTATCAGTTTACTTGCCACTGCATGCCCGACAGAGTATTCAACCACCTGCCAAACCTCCTCAGATATCTATGAAAAAATATTGTAGAAGAAAATGAAAAAGAATTGTAAACTTTTTTTTAAATAAAAAGAAATGTTATAACTTTCTTTAAAAAAATTGTAATTTTGTCTTTCTTTCCTTTTTTTCTCTTTTCTTTTGATGGTTATGCTTTGGTAAACTTACCAATGTTCTTTGGATTTTTGAATTGTGTTTATATTTAGATTGTTTTAAAAAGTTATTTTCATTACGTGGCTGTAGAGCTCGTCGAAAGAACCAAAGACTTGTTGATCCAAACCAAGGCTTTTATTAGCAAAAGACCGGAGCTCTTCACAGGTGGCCGACCAGTCCGGAATGATCCGACCTGGCTAGGGACACAACCCTTTAAGGCCCAGACAATAGGTGTGGCTTAGCTCTCAGCCAATCGCTGTAAGCACAGTCTAGATACAGTAACTATATACACTATGTACATTGGTGATAGATCTGTACTATCACATTCACCCCTTCTTGGGGAATTGACCCTGGGAAAAAAAAAACAAAAATGAGGGAGAGAATGAAAGGAAGGGGTAGGTCAAGGACTGTAGCGGTCAGGGGGTCTGACCATCCGGCGTGACCGCCGTGGAGCCGGGATTGGGGTCGCTGGAGTGGTGTCGCCAGCAGGCTCGTCGGGTGCGACTGCTCCGTCGCTCAATTCCCCAGTCGTGTTGTCGGCAGGGTGGCCCGGGTCATTGGGGTGCTGTTGGTCCTTCTGTTGCGGCACGGGGCCTGGAGAATAAGGAGTTGGGGGGTTTGCTGGGTCTACCGTGTCCTGAGCTAGGTCCTGCACCGAAACAGTGTCCTCCCGCCCGTCTGGGAACTCAACGTAGGCGTAATGTGGGTTTACGTGGAGTAGAGTCACTCGGTTGACCAAGGGGTCGTTCTTTGAGTGCCGGACGTGGCGTCGCAAAAGGACGGGGCCAGGGACGGTGAGTCATGCCGGTACAGTGGTTCCTGATTCGGATTTCCTTGGGAAAAGGAATATCCTTTCGTGGGGGGTGGCATTTGTTGCAGTACATAGGAGGGAGCGGATGGAGTGTAAGGCACTAGTGAGAACCTCCTGCCAGTGAGAGGTGGGGAGACCTTTAGACCGGAGAGCCAGTGTAACCGCTCTCCATATGGTAGCATTCTCCCTCTCGACCTGGCCGTTACCGCGTGGGTTATAGCTCGTGGTCCTGCTTGAAGCAATACCACACTCCAGAAGGTATTGTTGCAGCTCTGCACTCATGAATGAGGACCCCCTATCACTGTGGATGGAATTGGGGTACCCGAAGATGGTGAAAATACTGTGAAGGGCCTGTATCACTGAGGTGGCAGTGGTGTCTGGGCAGGCCACAGCGAATGGGAAGCGGGAGTACTCGTCGATGGCCGTAAGGATGTAGGTATTACGGTTGGTCGACGGTAGGGGCCCCTTAAAGTCTACGCTAAGAAGCTCGAAGGGGCGGGTGGCTTTGATAACGTGGGAGTTATCCGGACGGAAGAAGTGGGGCTTGCATTCAGTGCACACCGAACAGGCTCGGGTCATGGAGCGGATCTCCTCGACTGTGTAGGGTAAGTTGCGCGCCTTGACAAAGTGAGCAAACCTAGTGACCCCTGGATGACAGAGCGCCTCATGGAGTTTCCGTAGTCTGTCCATCTGTATGCTGGCGTACGTCCCCCTGGAGAGCGCGTCAGGCGGGTCGTTGAGCTTACCAGGCCGGTATAGGATGTCATAGTTAAAGGTGGAGAGTTTGTCGTTTTTTTATCTTACCACGCTGGGTGTTGCTGAACATGAAGGAGACCGCGCGTTGATCAGTCAACAGTGTAAACCGCCTCCCAGCGAGGTAATATCTCCAACGACGCACCGCTTCAACTATGGCCTGGGCCTCCTTCTCGATCGAGGAGTGTCTACTCTCCGGACCCTGGAGGGTTCTGGAGAAGAAGGCTACAGGCCGACCGGCCTGGTTCAAGGTGGCTGCCAGGGCGAAGTCGGATGCATCGCTCTCGACTTGAAACGGGACAGACTCATCGCAGTAGCGATGTCGGGTTTGATTCGATCGAAAGCCGCTGTGGCTTCGGTCGAGAGGAGAAAAGAGGTGGTCTCATCCTGGATGTTCTCGTAGACTCTCAAGGACACCATAGACAGCAATGCTGTTAGACGCTGGTTATCCTCCTCCACCTCAATGAATCTCAGGAAGTTTTCAAAGTTCAGCAGCCAGAAGTTAAAGGCTTTGAAGGCTGTAGCTGCCTGTGTGTCGATATCAAGTTTTTCTGGCCGAGTTAAATGCTCCATCCCTTTCAAAAAAAATTCTTTTGCTAATAAAATTGTAGAGCTCGTCGAAAGAACCAAAGACGTTGATCCAAACCAAGGCTTTTATTAGCAAAAGACCGGAGCTCTTCACAGGTGGCCGACCAGTCCGGAATGATCCGACCTGGCTAGGGACACAACCCTTTAAGGCCCAGACAATAGGTGTGGCTTAGCTCTCAGCCAATCGCTGTAAGCACAGTCTAGATACAGTAACTATATACACTATGTACATTGGTGATAGATCTCTTCTATCACAGTGGGCACATTGCATAATTGTATTGTTCAATTGTTTATACATCTATACTTTAAATATTTTTTTAAAATTTTAAAAGTTTAAGAAAGTAGAGTTTGATGTGCCTTCTTCATGGATGCCTCAATGTGCTGGCTCCAGGAGAGGTCTTCTGAAATATGGGTTCCAATGAACTTGAGGATTCTGATCTTCTTCACCCTCAACCTATTATGAAAAGAGGTTTGTGGTTCCCTAAGACTCCCCTTCCTAAAATCAACAATAAGCTCTTTGGTCTTGGTGATGTTGAGTGCATGGTTGTTGTTCTGGGACCACCCAATCAGATTATTGATCTCCCATCTGCCTTCTGACTCATCATTTCCAATTACTTGGCCAACATCGGTAGTGTTGTCTATGAATTATGGTTTGCATTGGGCTGCACAGTCAATGGTGTATGAAGGTAAGAGCAGGGAACTAAGCACGGAGACGTCGGGTGCATCTGTGCAGATGGTCAAAGAAAAGGAGGTGATGTGGCCAATCTGCACTGATTGGGGGCCTGATGATGGGAAAGTCGAGGATCCAGTTGCAGAGGGACAACCAGATCTTTAAGTGTTATCATAAGTTTAGTTGATATAATGTCAAATGCTGAGCTGTAGTCAACAAACTGTAATCTGTTCTTGAGGTTCAAGTGACACTGGATAATGAAGATTTTGCCCCCTAAACACTAAAGGTGGATTTTGGGATGCTGATCTTGAAAATCACCTTCAAATTTTCCTATCACATATCTTTTTGCAGATATAACCTATTATTGTAATTTCCTGTCATATTTTAAGTATATTTCCCACAGAGCAAGCTGTTTTAGTCAGACCTAGAATGCTTGGGCATGCACTCAATGCAGGTCCTCTGCAAATGTGGTCTTAGGCCTGTTCTATAGACAAAGCAAAAGATACAAAGAAAAGTACAGTTAAAAGAGTGCAAGGGCACCATCTTTTACCCAATAAGATGTCCTTTAGGATGATGCTGGCACGCTCCTTCTGACATTTATTTAATAGGCCTCACTAAAGTTGTGACTTTAGTAATGTTGATGACAAATACTTTGAGAGAAGAAATCATCTCCTTATTATTACCCCTGCCATTTAATGGCTGGTAGGAATTCAGGAACTCTGGCTTTCATCTGAGGGCATAAGTGGAGCGATTGCTTCTCCCTGGGTAGGTTTCGCCAAGGCAACCAGCTCAAGCTCTGTGCAACTGCTTCATGATGCTAATAGTCACCACTTCCTTGACACACACTGTGGCCACACATGTAGTGAGTGGTGCATGTGTAAGATGTATAAAAAAAGACTTGTTTTTATGGAGAATGAAAAGTAAACATTACTGTCACTCAAAGAAAAGTGACTGTTCATTTCTCTTGCAAAGCAACTGATGGGAAATTTCCCATTCACTTGATGGCTGCTTCAAGGGCAGCACCATTAGAATTGCTTCTTAAGGTTTGAGAATGTACTATTTTTCAGCAGGAGAAACTTGATAGATAACAGAAACTTTAGAGGTAACATGAGGGGGAACTTCTTTACTCAGAGAGTGGTAGCCGTGTGGAATGAGCTTCCGGGAGAAATAGTGGCGGCGGAGTCAATTGTATTATTTAAGAAAAGGTTGGACAGGTATATGGATGAGATGAAGATGGAGGGTTATGGGCATTGTGCAGGGAGGTGGGACTAGAGAGGGGTGTTTGGTTCGGTGCGGACTAGAAGGGCCTAATGGCCTGTTTCCGTGCTGTAATTGTTATGTTATGTTATGTTATGTTATGTCAAAATGCTTCAGAACTTTCTCGGGATGCAAGAAATTATTAAAATGATATTTGCTACGTGAATGAGTTACTTTCCATCTGCCATGCTGGGAATGTTGACACACAAATTTAAGCTATGAATGGGGCATTCTTTTGAAGTTATAGCATGTTTTTATGGTTGCAGTGGGTTAGGCCAGTTTGGATGGTGCATTGATGCCAGGTGATAGTACTGTCTTGCAATAACAGAGGCCCAGGTTCAATCCAGATCTCTGGTACCTTCTGTGTGGGGTTTGCATGTTCTCTTGCTGACCGTGTGTCCTTCAGGTGCTTTGATTTCTTATCAAGTTCAGGTTTATTTTCATATGACAACCAAACAAAATGTCTCTCTGAACCATGGTCCACATTCATGCACACATAATACACTGCACAAAATAATCATAAATAAATTAAATATATGTTAAAATATTTTGGAATAAATTACCTGTTTCATTTATAGTGGACTACAGGATCCAAGGTTCATCATTCTCACAACCAGCAGGAAAAAAAATATTTCCCAGCCTGGCAGTCCTGATTTTGATAATCCTGTACCTCCCTCTTGATAGTAGGAGGCCAAAGATCCTGTGTGATAGAGATCCTCAGTAATTCTTTAAGCCCCATATAAGCAAAGCTCCCGCCAAATATCGTCAATAAAGATTAAGGGGGACCCCAGTGATCTTCTTGCCCATTTTAATAATCACATCCCAGATACGTAGATGTGAGGTTGATGCACAGATTCTGTGGTGAAGGGTTTGCTCCTGTAGTGTAACTCTATATGTGTCACTGAGCGAGCATTCTATGTCGACTTGCGTCAAAGTCTCGATCTGGGAATAATTCTAGAGAAGGCCAGGGAAAGGAGGAACCCTTGAGTTGTGGGGTGAGTTCTGGATTCTGTTGAGAAGATTCTGTTCAGATAGTGTGGTGCGCGTCAGTAAGCCTTCGGCTGGAGGTAACAATGGACAAGATAGCGGGCTGTCTCGTCAATTGGGTTGGTGAATCAGAGGAAGCAAGACAATGTCTCATTTGGGTGACGTGGATATCGCTAGGTTGTTTGATGAGAGCAGTTGGCAGAATGAATAAAGAACTTTGCGATTGGTGGGGAAGTCGTGTAAGGTCAAGGTTTGTAAGGGCCTGGAAGGTGCAGTCCAATGGCCCTTTTACACTGCATATGAAAGATAGTAATTAATCACCTTTTTTTACTGTTTCACTTACCTGTGTGAATGTGACAAACATGGTATGGGTAGGATCATTTTCATCCCGGTACTTACCCACCAAGGTAGGTAGTATCAGAGCTGATGAGTTTCGCATTGGCTCCAGTGTGAAAAGTTTACCCACCTTCCGGGAATGCCAATATTGCAATGCTGCAGGTCCCGATTCCTTTTGCACTGGAATGCCAGGTACCTATGAAAAAGGTTGCACTGAACCGACTTTTCTTGATTCAGTGTGAACGCTCTGATCCAACTCGACCTGGCTTGATACACTGATTGTTGACACACCAGTATACTGGGATATCAGTGTAAAAGGGATATAAGTGCATTGCCAACAGTGGATGAGGGAAAAAAAAGAAACAATAATCTGAAAGAAAAGAAAGATTGCTGCAGTCAGCAGGCCATTTAGCAGCTGTAGAAAGATAAACAAAGATAACCTTTCCATTTAAGAATTGGGAAAGAGAATAAAATTCCCTCCCCAACCCTCTTGACAACATTTATCTAACTTGATATCTATCTTTTTTTTTCTAATTCACAGAAAAGGACTTTGACCTGATGCTTTAACTCGCTTTCTATTTCCCCAGACAGAGCTTGGTTGTTGAGTATTCTCAGCGTGTTCTGTTTAATACGTAATGAGGACATCCTGTGTCAGGCTCTCAGTGCCTGCTTGAGTTTTGAAAGAGCTCCATTTTAAATAAAATTCTGAAAGCTTGCTTCTTCAGAAGTAGCCTATGACCACAGAGGCCACCACTCACCAGCAATCATCCCAGAAGTCATCTTGTTTGACCAGTATTCTTTGTGTCTTATTATTTCATCTATATGGAGGTATTTGAAACAAAGCATGCAGACTTTGCTGTCCTTGTGTGAAATCCTCAACTTCCATTCACATTTATTGTTTTGTTGAAGTTGGGTTGCATATTGAACAAAATGAAAAGCAACATAATAGATGTCCTAGAACCAGGGATGGGCAACCTTTTAATTTTTAATTTAGACGTACAGCGAGATAACAGGCTATTTTGGCCCATGGGTACATACTGGGAGTGTAGGTTACTTGGGCGGCATGGACCCGTGGGCTGAAATGGCCTGTTACTGTGCTATATGTCTAAATTAAAAATTAAAAGGTTCCCCTCCTCTGCCCCAGACAGTGACATTTGGGACATTTCGTGTCCATTTCAGCTCGCTCTTTATTCTGTAAAGTAAAAGTAAATGAAATGGCAATATTCTTCATTATGAAGGCAACAGGTAATTAATCCCTGACTTTGGCAGCTGAACAGTTCGATAGCAGACCCAAGACTTTAATGGCACAGTTATTTGAGCATGCAATAAAATTTAAGATGACCACAAGCCAGCATTTTTCTTTTGTTTGAAGGCTTAAGCTAGGAGAAGCTCAGTGAAACTCTTGATTTTAATAATCTATCTCAACTCAAAAGATAAAAATCAGTATTCCATTTTTCATGATATATCATCCAATTTAAATACATTTTACACTTAATCAAACCCTGACAAAACCCTGCAAGAAACTACTCTGTCATTGGTCACATGAAAACATCGCAGCCACACAATCAGTGCAGCACTATCGGAGGGTGTCAGTCGCCCGGGTTCCATCCAGCACTCTCCAGAAGGAGTTGGTACGTTCTCTCCATGACCCGCATGGCTTTCCCCCGAATGCTCCAGTTTCCTCCTACCCTCCAAAATGTATGTGGTTATTGGTTAATTGGGTGTATCTGGGCGACACTGGTCTCAATGACTAGAATAGGGGCTTCTACCATGTAGTAATTTTTTTTTAAATTAAGCGACTTTTAAAAATTATGTCACATTACACTTTTCACGACTGCCATCAAAGTTCATGTGAATAGATCCATGCCTTCTTGGAAAGTGTGCTGCATATACCGGCACCTGAATTAGGAGCACCAGTCTGCATAAAATATAGGAGGAGAATTAGGCCATTTGGACCATCGAATCTGATCTGCCATTTGAATCATAGATGATGCATTTTTTTTCTCTTAATCCCCTTCTCCTGTCTTCTCCCCATAATCCACTTTTATAAATCACATATAAATTGAAACTAAAAATAGATAGGTAAACATTTTCCTACAAATTATAGGATCATTGTTCATTATTTTATTCTGCACCACACTCCTGCACTAACCCCCCTATCTTTTGATTCCCTTAATATCTAAAAAAGTAATTTCAGTCCAGTCAGTTCAAAGACCGAGTTTCCATATTAATTTGGGCATAAAGAGATTCTGAAATAGTGAATCTTGGATCCAGCAGGAGAAGCTTATCGATTAGAAGCAAAATTGGACAACTGAGCCTTGAAGCCAACCCTTGCTATTCAGTCGATTGGAACATTTAATCCACAATCCCTTCAAAACACAAAAGCTGCCGATGGTGGAATCTTGGGCAAGGAATTGCTGAAGGCACTCAGCAGGTCATGCAGCATCCATGGGAAGAAATGGACAGTAATGCTCATTAAAACCCTTTAACTAAGCTACAACAGGTGAAACATACAGGGGGATCAAAGCTGGGGGGGGCCAAGGCCCAAAGGTGATGGAGTATTAGACAGAAGGCATGGGAGGGAATGAGAACCAATCAACCACCTCTAGCATATCATCTCCCAAACTATCAGAGAGCTCATCTCTTCAAGTGATAACCCTGCCACCACTTCCAACCGTATCGTTCCTCAACTTAGTGGAGTGGCGCAAGGATCTGTTCTGGGACCAGTGCTCTTTGTGATTGTTATAAATAACCTGGATGATTAGGTGAATGGATGAGTGTTTGCCGATGACAAGAAGAAGTTATGAATGGAGCTGTAGGTTGTCAAAGGTTTCAAAAGGATATAGGCAGGATGCAGAGTTGGGCAGAAAAATGGCAGCTGCAGTTCCATCAAGATAAGTGTGAGATGATGCATTTTGGAAGGAATAACCAGTAGGCTCAGTTACTTAAGAATGTGGATGAACAGAGGGACCTTGGGATTCAAATCCATACATCGTTCAAGGTTCCCACACAAGTTATTAGGATAGCTAAGAAGGCCCAATGGATGCTGGGCTTCATTAATAGAGAGATTGAGTTCAGGAGTAGAGAGGTCATGGTGTAACTCTACAAATCTCTGGTAAGACCACTCTTATAGTATTGTGTTCAGTTCTGGTCACCTTATTATAGGAAGGATGTGGAAGCTATGGAGAGGGTGCAGAGGAGATTTACCAGAATGTTGCCTGGATTGGGAACCATGTCTTATGAGGCAAGGTTAGCAGAGCTTGGATTTTTCTCCTTGGAGAGTAAAAGGATAAAAGGAGACTTGATAGAGGTCTGCAACATTGTGAGAGGATGGACAACTAGCACCTGTTTCTCAAGGCAAGAATAGCAATCACCAAGGACATTTGTACAAAGTGAAAGGACAGAAGTTTAGAGGCGACATCAGGGGTAGTTTTTTTTTACACATAGAGTTGTGGGTGCCTAGAATGCCTTGCCCAGAATGGTGGTGAAGGCTGAAACATTAGGGGTGTTTAAGGGACATTTACATGGACACATGGATGAAAGAAAAATAAAGGGTTACAGGATAGGGGAGGTTAGAACTTTTTAAAGAAATATATGGGTTGACAGAACATCGAGGGCCGAAAGACCTGTTCTGTGCTGTAATGTTCTACGTTCTATGTTCCTGCACCTCCTGCTTCTATCTCCTTTCCAAAATTCACAAATAGAATGACTCCTGCAGACCTACTGTTTCTGCCCCTGCCCACCCCATCTCCACATTTTTTGATGCCATCTTGACACCCCTCTTATCCTGTCCCTTCTCACCTACATCTTGGTCACCACTCAAACTCTCCACCTCTGAAGAATTCCGATTTTCCGACCCCCACCACCCAAAATTCCCCCTGGATGTGCATTCCTTTTATGCACCCATTCCCCACAAGGAGGGGGAAAGCCCCTTTGATTCTTTCTTGATTGCAGAGCTCAACATTTCCTTTCAACTAACACTCACCTGCTTAGCAGAACTTTCCCTCACCCTTAACAATGCATCCTTTGAATCCTCCCATTTCCTTCAGCTCCAGGGTGTAGCCATGGAAATAGGTATGGAACCCAGCCATTTTTTTGGATATGTTCCAATCCTACTCAGGTACTGTTATGAGCCTGGAGGACCCCAAAATTCACCAAGACAAATGGTTACTTAAATAAAAGTTGCTTTTCATTATTTTTAAACATGAAAACAGGATTAAACTTTAACATTACTATTGACTTAACCTAACAATCCTCTTCTAATTCTAAGCACATGTGTATGTAATGTGTGCACAAGTTCAGAAAAGTTCATTAATTCACAGTCCATTCTCACTTCTTACTCCTTCAAATTCACCATTACCAGGCCATTTTTATACTGTGCACAGAATTTAACATTTATGAATCTTCACTAGGCTTTAGTGCTTGAAATATAAATGGCTATCACTCAGGAAGGTTCTTGTCGGTTTTCAGAGAGTTTGTTGCTCGTTGGACAGTCACAACTGATTCCTTCTGATCACCCACATCAGTGTCTTGCCGAAGAAACTTGCCTCATCAGAGTTTTCCAGATGATAATCTTTTCCTTTCATGTCATCACAGAGTTCCATTTTGACACCACACCATCTCCTCTTGTATGGACCACAAAGGCTTTGACCAGGCTGAACTAAGAACTCACAACCCATCTTCAAAAAGGGGTTTTTCCACAAGCTTGTCAGCTTGTCCTTTTCCAGTCCCAGCTGCTGCTCCTGACTGTAGAACTGAATTCTCTCTCTCTCTCTCTCTCTCTCCTCCCCCTCTCACCCCTCCCCGAAAAAAACACATGAGCCTTTCAGAACAGCAAACTGCATTCAAACTGACTGCGGCTCTAGACCTAATCTTCCAAGTCCTTTCATCTGTTGCGTACAAAACAATAATATATTACTCCACAGCATGTCCAATTAACACCTTCTTGTGACGTCCTTATGCATATTCTTCAAAGTTTTACAAAGGCATTCGGAGCCTGGACTGTCTGGCTTGAGCAGAGCTCTTGCATTTTAAATGAGATCTGTTTTGAAGTGTTTGTATCTGTGTATGACCTAAGTAAAAATCCCACAATCTATCTCCTTCAAAACGTATCTATATACAATATAAGATATAGCATATTCTGTCAACTCTTCCTCCGCTACATTGATGATTCCATTGGTGTTACATCCTGTACCTGCACAAAATATGACAACTTTATTATATTCACCCAAACCTCAAATTTATCTAGACTATTTCTGATGCCACACTCCTCTTTCTTGACCTTTCTGTCTGCATCTCAGAGGACAAACTACCAACTCTCATAGCCTCCTGCATTACACCTCTTCCAACCCTGTTCCTTGTAAGGACGCCATTCCCTTTCTCACAGTTCCTCTGTCTCAGACACATCTGTCCCAGCATGAGGCCTTCCACTCCAAGACATCCAAAATGTCTTCTTTCTGCCATTGATCAAGTCTGCCCTTACATCTCCATCATTTCTCATACTTTTGTCCTTAACCCACCTCACCCAAGTTCCTTTGGTTTGCATTCCACCCAAGTCTTCTCATCTAACACATTATCTTTTGCCATCTAACAATTTCTGCTCCATTCCACTACCCGCCACATCATTCTCTCTCTACTTTTACCCTTTATTTCACATGGGTAAGTCCCTTATCCGCTCTTCTCTCCAAACATCTATCTTCTTGGGACCACACCTCTGTAATGCTAGGAAGTGCAAACTTGTCCCTACATCACCTCCTGCAGCTCCTTCCAGGACCATAAACAGACCTTTCAGGTGAGGGAAATCTTTATATGCACTTCATCCCTATTCATTGTATTTGGTGTGGTCTAATCTACATCAGTGAGACCAAAAGTAGATTGGGTCACTGGTTTACTGAATTCCTACAGTCTGTTTGTGGGTCTAAACCTGTGCTTTCTTTAACCCCAAGCATTCCGGCAGTGACAGTGGCCTCAGCCTCATCCATTGTCAGGGTGAGGGTAACTGTAAATTTGTGGAACAGCACCTCTCATTCCTCCTGGACAGATTCTATCACCAATGTGTACATGTACAGATGGTAGTGTAGGATGACTGTGATTGGCTGAGAGTGTAGCCACACCTACTGGCAGGTCTTAAAGGGTTGCTCTTAGCCAGACCAGGTCATTCTGGACTGGTCAACCTACTTGTGATATGCTCCAGTCTTTTAGTTAATAAAACCCTTGGTTTGGATCAACAGGTCTTTGGTTCTTTCGACGCACTCTACACAACCTTAAACCTAATGGCATTGTCACTTGCCTGCATCTGATTCCACTGTTTCCATCTTTTCTTTACCTATTTCTCTCTCTCTCTCTCTCTCTCTTGCACACACAGACACACGCCCCTACACACCCTCTCTCTCTCACACACACCTCTACACACCCACACACACATATATACACACCCAAGCCCACACACACAAACAATCCCGCCCCCATACACACACAACCCCCACTCACACTCACACACCCCACACACACACACACACAAACCCCCTCTCACACTCACACCCCACACCCACACACACACACACACACACACACACACACACACACACACACACACACACACACATAACCACCACTCACACACACACACCCCACACGCGCACACACACACACACAAACGCACTTCATTCACCAACCCCCTTCCTAATGGTTTCTCCCTGTTTAACGCATGGGTGAGGCCAGGTTTGGAGTATTGTGTTCAGTTCTGGTCTCCAATTTTTAAAAAGGATATAGATAAGGTGGAGATGGTGCAGAGAAGATTTACAAGGATGTTTCCTGACTTACACCATCTAGAGTACGGAGAAAGATTAAGGAGATTGGGACTTTATTCATTGGAATGTAGATGGTTGAGAGGGGATTTGATAGAGGTATTTAAAATTATGAAGGGAATAGTTAGACTAGACGTGAGTAGACTCTTTCCCCTGAGGGCAGAGGAGGTTGGAACAAGAGGGCATAAGTTAAGGGTAAGGGGGAAAAACTTTAGGAGAAATGTTAGAGGATGCTTCTTCACTCAAAGAGTGGAATAGAATGATCTTCTAGAGGAGATAGTTGTGGCAAGGTCCTTTCTGTCATTTATGAGAAGGTTGGATGTGTACATGGATATGAGGGGGTTGGAGGGCTATAGGTGGAGAGCAGGAGGGGCAAACTAGTGAAGTTGCTCAAGTGAACCGGTCCGGACTTGAAGGGCCGATATGGCCTGTGTCTGCGCTCTAAATGGTTATATGGCAACCTCTGTCTCTCCATCTTCTGTCCTATACCCTTATCATATATAGGCCCTTACCTAGCTTTGTTCCCCCTTTATTGGTGATCCGAGGGGCCTGTATTATGCTGTATATTTCTATGTTATAACTATGTAATTTCATCCAATCTATCTTAGTTTTGGTAAAGGATTTGAACTCAAAATGTTGACTGACCATTTCTACCTATGGATGCTTTTTGACCTCCTCTACATTCCCTTACCTCAATGCTCTTTACTCTTTGGTTTATCAAGTAGCTACCTAACCTTCTTGTCAAGATTCTACTTCTACCATCTCTTGAGAAGAGATCTTGTGACTTCTCTCTCTCATGTTTTTTTCTAACATTGATTTCATGGGATTATACCATGAGATCCAGGCAATGGTCATTCACATAGGAATGGCCAAAACTGCAAGTCTCCATTTCTGACCGCGAGTTTAGATTGCATTACTGGCAGTGCAGTATGTAAAGAGGCGGGATGTTGACCGCGACATATAACATACATGGGATGTACAGCATCACTGTGTCAATGTTGAATGTGACATGAATCATAGCGACCGACATATCCTTCAAACAGAGGAAAATGACATTGATCTTGAGGTGCTTTTAATGCTAGCAGAGACTATGTTTAGCACTATTCAAACACAGGTTAATTTCATGTGCATGATGCATGACTTCATGATGCATCCGATGCTGATAACTTAATTTCTGCTTGCTGCAAATTTGAAAATCGTACGCTGCAACATCGCGAGCTTTACATGCCATCGTACATCATCACTATTTCGATTTCATAATCCCCTTGGTCATGGAATGCCTGCAGCTCAGCTTAGACTGCAGGCATTCTGGGAAAATAACAGAGGTAAATTTTCAGTATGGGAATTGCACCCTCATTCCCATTCTGAGCTTTTAGCATAGCATGTGTTCCAGAAAAATGGGAATAATAACCTGGAAAACAGTGTCCGTGTAAAAGAAACATTTGTGAGACCCTAGCCAGGATTACAAAATTTGGAACTTTTACTTTCTGTCATATTATTTCTGCTATGAAGAATACAAGGACTAATTACATTGTGAAACTTGGATTTCAGCATGGAGCAGGCATGAGCTATGCATGCTTTGAGTTTTAAAGAATAATGATCACTGTCTGGGAATAATTGCCACTTTAGGGTAATGAGTCAATCTCTGCATCACAAAGACCACCTACTTACAGCTATGTGACAAAACTCTTTCCACTAATGGTATTATAAATCATTAAAAGTACAGTTAATATAAAATGTACCTCATAATCTTTCAAAATTGTCAATAACCTTTCCTGATGCAGATGAAGACTGTGATGTATCTATTGTTCTTGAGCTCACTGCAACTTAAACCTTTAAATATAAAAACTGTTTGAAATATTACATCAATCACCAAGATTGATTTGCTTTCTTACGAAGAGCTATTGGAATGGTGGATACCTTCTTATTATAATGACCACCGCCAGTGGGCTGATAACGCCTCAAACCATGCATCTTGGCGCCTCACAGTTTGGCGGGCAGCAACCTCCTTTGAAGAAGACCACAGAGCCTACCTCACTGACAAAAGGCAAAGGAGGAAAAACCCAACACCCAACCCCAACCAACCAATTTTCCCTTGCAACCGCTGCAACCGTGTCTGCCTGTCCTGCATCGGACTTGTCAGCCACAAACGAGCCTGCAGCTGACGTGGACATTTACCCCTCCATAAATCTTCGTCCGCGAAGCCAAGCCAAAAGAATAATGTATATAATTATGTAATTGCTTCATACAGTGGATGAAGAAAAGTATGAGGAATAACTGAAAGACAACATTGGCATCAATATGAAATGAACATCATGATGCTGTCGTTACCAAGATTAAAAGAAAAAAAAACATCTAGATTAAAAAAACATTTAGTCCACAGATGATTTTTTTCATGAAGGGATTTGATAAAGACTTTTCAAAATTCCAGACCGTCCAGAGCTTTGCAACATAATTGGAAGTGGGCAAAAGGAACGAAATATTTGACACATGTGATGCTTGCATTTTCCACACAATCAAGGGATTTCTTTTTTAGATAGCAGAATTAGGATGATAGAAAATAGCACTCAGCACATCGGGGGCAACTTGAAATTTATCATTTGCAGATTTTCGTGTTTCATCCCGAGATCGAAATATATCAGCATTTCTAAAAAGAAACAAGATTTGACAAAAAGACCATTGTTAAATTAGCTTGACCAAACTTGATAATTTTTCTGGAGTGACTACGGATGAGAGGTGACTTCATACATGTAAATAACACTATGAGAGATGAACAACCAGCACCTGTTTTCTGGGGTTACAATAGCAAATACCAGCGGACATCCGTTCAGGGTGAGTGCCAGCGGACATCTGTTCAGGGTGAGTACCAGCGGACATCCGTTCAGGGTGAATACCAGCGGACATCCGTTCAGGGTGAGTGCCAGTGGACATCCATTCAGGGTGAGTACCAGCGGACATCCCTTCAGGGTGAATACCAGCGGACATCCGTTCAGGGTGAGTGCCAGCGGACATCCGTTCAGGGTGAGCAGCGGAAAGTTCAGAGGAGACGTCAGGGGTATTTTTTTTAAAACACAGGGAATATTGGGTACCTGGAATGCATTGCTGGGTTGGTAGTGGAGGCTGGCACAATAAGATATTTAAAAGGCTCTTAGGTAAGAACCTATGGCGAGCTCTCCAAAGAAAAGGTACAAGGACTGCCTAAAGAAATCTCTTGGTGCCTGCCACATTGACCACCGCCAGTGGGCTGATATCGCCTCAAACCGTGCATCTTGGCGTCTCACAGTTTGGCGGGCAGCAACCTCCTTTGAAGAAGACCGCAGAGCCCACCTCACTGACAAAAGGCAAAGGAGGAAAAACCCAACACCCAACCCCAACCAACCAATTTTCCCCTGCAACCGCTGCAACCGTGTCTGCCTGTCCCGCATCGGACTTGTCAGCCACAAACGAGCCTGCAGCTGACGTGGACATTTACCCCCTCCATAAATCTTCGTCCGCGAAGCCAAGCCAAAGAAAGAAGAAGGTAAGAACATAGATGTAAGAAAAACAGAGTTTCATCGGCTGTGAGGTAAGGAAGGATTAAATTGCTGTGGCGTAGTTTTATACAGGTTGGGACAACATCATGGATGAAAGACCTTCATTGTGCTGTAAAATGATAAATTATATGATAAACTAAGATAGACAGTAGCTTTTTCAAATCATTGAAACTCTGAGGTGATAAAATTTCATAGGTACTTTGGTACATGACAGTCTGTTGGTTTCTTTCTGCTTCTCCTTGCAATATACACTACCTCATGTTTATCGGAGTTGACTCTCAGATGATAATCATTTTCTTACTCTGGACTTAATGCCCTCTGGCAATTTCTTTTACAATTACAATAAGTGGAATTTAAATTAAAACATGATGAAATAAAACTATTAAAGGGGATCAGGATCACAGAATGAGTGTGTGGATCTGGCAGTGACATAAGAGCAATGAACTAATTGGGCCCAGTCAAATGATTAGAATCGTAATGACTTTCTTGTGCAATAGAATCCATTGTGCGCAATTAGGTCACAAGGGACAGATGTGCCCCCCCACCCCCAGCACTGATAATTACTGTTTAAGCTAATTTAGTGACAACGTAAGTACTTAACACTTCGTGGATATATAACAAAAACATTGTGTGATGGAATAATATTCTGCTATTGAACTGATTTACAAATAAATTTCAGCAGCGAAAAATACAGCACGTTGCGATTTTTTTTTGCTAATTTCTGCAAAATAAAATTAAATCTATCCTTGCCAGCTAAAAAGATGATGCTCCTTTCAGTTTAAAAGATGTATCTCCTTGGAATGCACTGTCTCCATATATCTTAATTTATAATTTCCCTTTCATAGCAAATTGACATTTCAGATATGGGTAAAGAGAAGCAATTGCCTTCTTTGGCATTTCTAAAGTGGAGAAGGACTTCTCGAGAAAATTCAGACATCCAGCAAATTACTTTCTGTCCCTCTAAGTTTTTAAATGAATGGAAAATCTACAGTCTATTTGCCTGTACCCTTGCTGCCAGATCTACTCATTTCAATGAGTACTTGGTTGTGAAACTGCATTAATCCATAGAAATATTTTAACCCTCTGCCAGGTGTCTTTCTTGCTTCAGAGAATGTCTCAAAGGTTTTATATTATATACTTAATGATGACATTTGCAGATGAGTTCAACATTACACATAAAACTCGTCCGTCACTGGCTCAGGGAGGAAGGGTGCGAGAGTGAATTCCTCTGAGTTCATGTTGATCAAATAGATGTTTTACAAGCTTTGTGGAGCATTCTGAGGATGACGATGGTTCGTATGTTTGCAGGTGACACCAAAATAGGTGATGGAATATTGGATGGGTAAGAAGGCTACCTGAGATTGAAACGGGAGAGCGGCCGCAATTTAACTAAGAAAAGTGTGAGGTTTGGCACTTAGGGGAAGATACTCCAGCGCAGAATTTACAGAGTAAATGGTAGGGCCCTGCAGAGGGCTGGTGGACAGTTAGATCCCTGGTGTGCAAGTGCAAGTGTGAGAGTGGCAACACCATTAGGGAGCATGACAAAGAAAGTATTTGGCACATTTGTACGAGACATTAATGAAATGATTGGCACGAGAGAGCTTGAGTCATAAGTATTTGGATAAAACTGGGGCTATTTTCCCCAAGAGCGTATGAGGCTTTTGAGAGATGTCAAAAAAACATGATGGGCACAGATAAAGTGAAGGGTGACAGTCTTTTCCCCAGGATAATTTATTGTCACCTCAATTTTGAACAGCCATTCATTCTTAAATTGTGACCACCCATTCAATATAACCCAGCTGGGGAAAACATCATCTTTGTGTCTAGCCTGCCAAGCCCCTTAAGAACTTTGACATTGGAAAACAAAGCACTGGAAATACATTGCTGATCAGGCAACAACTGTGGAGAGAGAAACAATGTTAATTTTAAATTTAGCTTTTTAAAATTTAGATGTGCAGAACAATAACTGCCCCTTCTAGCCCATGAGCCTGCGCCATTATTAATCTGCAGCTCCCAGACATTTTAAAATGTGGCAGGAAACCAGAGCACTTGCAAAAATACCCTTCCAGACACAAGGAGAATGTCTAAACTTATAGTATTCCTATGTGGGCCATTGGCACTGCGTTAGGTGTTGCGGTAACCGCTACACGAAACATGCCTCCCTGTTTAACGTTTCTCATTGGTGACCAGAACTAAGAAAAGTTGGAAGTGAAACACGGAAGTCCACAGAGGCTATGATTGCAGTAAAAAAACACAAAAATGCTGGATGAGCTCAGCAGATCTTTCAGCATCTGTAAGAGGAAAAGGTATATAACTAGCTTTTCGGTCCTGAGCCCTTCAAGTTATTTTGAAGAAAGCCTCATGACCTAAACCTCAGTTACATATGATAATCTTTGCCTCCTCTGGATGCTGCAAGACCTGCTGAGCTCATCCAGCTTTGCTGTGTTTTTGCCTAGAAAAGTTGGAAAGCAAGTATGTTATGTGATGTGATGCAGGGAATGGGGAACAGGGAGGAGAAAAAAAAGAACGTATCTGTTGGCACTTTCAAGCAGGGAAAACACTCACCTGTAAAGGCGGAGGGTCTTTGCCCTTATGGCTAAGGACGTACCTTCCTGAATGCACCATGGATGGCTCCAAGGAGCCAATTCCAACCCTTCTCACTTCAACACCTGGCCTGAATGTACAGCAGCTGCAAGCAGCTGGTTAGCGGCAGGCTGATGATACTGTCAGCCCACAACCCATCTCCCCACTCACCCTTCTCCCTCCAAGGCAAGGGCGGTGGGCGGGAGCTGTCGGGGCAGCGGGAGCCCTCAGGGCAGCGGAAACCGTCAGCGGAGACCATCGGGGCAGTGAGACCGTCAGGGCAACGGGTGCCAGTGGGGAATTGGGAGCTGAAGGGGCAGGAGGAGCTGATGGGAGCCATCAGGGGGCTGCCACTGCAGGCTGTTACAGCTTCACCAGGTCACTTCAGCCTTTGGGGCCGCTCTGTGCAGCTCAAAATGCGGCAGAGCAATTTTCCCAGAACTATTCCAGCTGCGTGGGGGATTATGGGTAGGGAAGATGGCCATTGCTCTGCCGCGTTTTTATGACAGGTGATGCTACAGCACCAGTCGCCCCTCCTCCATCAGCTCCGGAGAGTGCTGTGAGGCACCTCTCGCTATGAACGGGACACTGTTACATCCTTTTAGGGCTGCTGTCTGGAAGGTAAGTTTTAAGTTTTAGATCCGCTCTTGTTGCTGGCCTCCAGGTGGAGGCCTGACATGAAATGGCTTTGTGATAAAGTAGAGTACAAAATAAAATGAACAAAACAGATGTTGATCCATTTTGATCCAGGAGGGTGCCAAATCCTTGTTAACCAACCACATTTAATCTGTCTGGATGAGGTGTTTGAATAAGTATGGCGGAGAGTGGAAGTGTAAAATGCTGAGAGACGTAGGAACTGCAATTTCATATCAGCATCATCTGTAGAGAAATTTTAAAAAGGACTTAATGCTTCTATTTGATGATCTTACACCAGAAGTGGTCATTTAGAGAGTTCTGTTTCTCTGAATTCATTGAATTCAATAATTGAAAAGCAAAGAGCAGCAGGTGCAGGAAATCTGAAATATGAAAATGCTGGTAAAGTTAGATCAGGTAGCATCAGTGAAGAGAAAATAATTAATGTTCATCAAAATGGCTATCATTCTAAAGAATAAACCCTATGATTTTTTTTTCAGATGCTACCTAACTGGCGAAGTCTCCACACTCTATTTATTGCGGCATTCAATATTGAGTTCTGAGAGAGAAACACAAGATGACTCGTTGTTCCTCAACATCACTCTGGATTCAATTAGAACTGCAATAAGAAGCCAACGGTCAAAGGGAGTGAGTGAGAATTACGTATGTGGACAGCAGAAAGCCCAAGGCCACTCTTGCACAAAACAGTCACTCAATCTAAATTAGGTTTCTCCAATGAAGAGAAGATCCCATCATGAGTACCAAATGGGATGCATACAATGAATTGGAAGACATGTAAGCAAATTGCTGTTTCACCAGGAAGAATGGGTGGCACTGTTAGTGTAGTGGATAGTGCAATGCTGATACAGTGACTTGGGTTCGAATCCAGCACAGTCTGTAAGGAACTTGTACATTCTGCTCATGTCTGTCTCCATGTGCACTGGTTCCATGTGCACTGGTTTCCTCCTATCCTTCAAATAAAATGAGAAAACATTGTAGGTTAATTGGAATATTAGGGCAGAGGGCCAGAAAGGTCATGTTACCAGGCTGTATGTTGAAAATAATTACTGTCTGAATCCATGGAAGTCAAGAAGGAATAAGGTAAAAGTGCAGCTGTTGCATGGGAAGGTGCCATGAAAAAGAGAGTGGTAGTTGGAGTTAAGAAAATTAGACAAGGAGTTGAAAAGAAAATAGTTCCTTTAGAATGCTAACAGCAGAGAGAAGGGAAAGGTGGGTCTACAGGCACTTTCAAGCAGAGAAAACACCCATCTGTAAATCAGAAGTTCTTCGCCCTTATGGCTAAAGAGGTATCTTTCTGAATGCGGCATGGCTGGTTCCAAGGTGCCAATTCTAACCCTTTTCAGGGAAGGATAATCGCCGGAGCGCTGCACTCCGCCACCTGACCTGAATGTACAGCCGCTCCAAGCAGCTGGTTAAGGGCGGGCTGATGATACCATCAGCCCACAACCCATCTCCCCACTCTCCCCTCTCCCTCCAAGGCAGGGGTGGCAGGCAGGAGCTGTCAGGGTAAGGGGAGCCCTCGGGGCAGCGGGAACTGGCAAGGCAGCGGAAACCATCAGTGGGAGCTGGCAGGAGCCATAGGGGGCCATCAGGGGACAGCTGTTGTGGGCTGTGGCAGCCACACCGGGCCACTTAAACCTTTGAAGCCACTCTCTGTGGCTCAAAACGCAGCAGACCAATGGCCAAATGGCCGTCTTCTCTACCTATAATCTATATACCTATTCTTTCTTTTTGCTTCTTCCTTTGGCTTGGCTTCGCAGACGAAGATTTATGGAGGGGTATGTCCACATCTGCTGCAGGCTCGTTGGTGACTGACAAGTCCAATGCGGGACAGGCAGGCACGGTTGCAGCGGTTGCAAGGGAAAATTGGTTGGTTGGGGTTGGGTGTTGGGTTTTTCCTCCTTTGACTTTTGTCAGTGAGGTGGGCTCTGCGATCTTCTTCAAAGAGGTTGCTGCCCGCCGAACTGTGAGGCGCCAAGATGCACGGTTGGAGGCGATATCAGCCCACTGGCGGTGGTCAATGTGGCAGGCACTACATAGGTATTTATATACCTGTAGAAATCCTTCACATTGTCTGCCAAAGCAACTTTGGGTCTCTTTCATTTGCCTTCCTGATTTATTTCTTACAGTTTTTCTACATTTTTTATACTCCTTGTAACTTATTTGCTCCAAGTTTCCTATACCTGCTATACACCTTCTGAACCAAATCCCCAATATCCCTCGAAAACCAAAGTTTTCTATGCCTGTTAATCTTGCCTTTAATCTTGACAGGAACATACAAACTCTGTACTCTCAGTTTCACCTTTGAAGGTCCTCCGCTTATCTAGCACATCCTTGCCTGAAAACAATTTATCCCAATTCACGCATTCTAGATCTTTTCTCATTTCCCCAAAATTTGCCTTTCTCCAATTTAGAATCTCAACCTAAGACTCAGACCTATTGTTCTCCATAATTAACTTGAAAATAATAGGATTATGATCACTGGACCCAAAATGTTCCACTACACATATTTCTCTCACCTCTCCTGTCCCGTTCCCAAATAGGTGATCTAGTATTGCACGCTCTCTAGTTGGTGCCTAGAAAGTTTAGAAAACTTTCTTGAACACATTTGACAAACTCCAAGCCATCCAGCCCTTTTACTATTTGAGAATCCCAGTCAATATGTGGAAACTTAAAATTTCCTACAATCACGACCTCATGTTTCCTGCAGCAAATCTCTCTATGGATTTCCTCCTCCACTTCTTATTGACTATTGGGCGGTCTAAAATATAACCCCATGAGTGTGCTCATACCTTTCCCATTCCTCAGCTTCACCCATATAGCCTCAGTAGATGAGCCATTTGGTCTGTCCTGCCTGTGCACTGCTGTGATATTTTTCCTGACGAGGAATGCCACTCCTCTCCCTTTTATCCCCCTGTTCTATCACATCTTAAGCAAAGGAAGCCTGGAACATTGAGCTGGCAGCCCTGTCCCTCCTGTAACCAAATTTCATTAGTGGCCACAATGTTAATCCATGCTTTAACCTTATCTGTCTTTCCCACAATATTCCTTTCATTGAAATAGATGCACTTCAGAAAATTTCCACTACATGTAACCCATTGACTTTTAATGGTGAGTGAAAATTTCACACAATCTTTTCCCTCCTCTAATTTAAATCAGGGGACTCAAAGAGAATATTAAGGTATCTAGAAGAGTAAACTAAGGATATAAGGATTGTTTGAAATTGGAATATTCAATATCCACACCATTATTCTGCATTTTGCCAAGTCAGTTCACCTGGCTGTACTCCTTCTTCCTGCTGAAAGAAAGAGCCTAAAAGGAACAGCTAGAGGGTGGTCACAGGAGTATGATGAATGGTAAGAGGACTGCCTCAAATTAGGGAATTGGGAGGTGTTCAAGAACTCAGCAGAACATCTGGGCTGTTACAGACTTTATCAAAACCACTGTGGATGAATGTTTCCCCACCAATTCATAAGGGTTTTCCCATACAAGAAGCCCCAGATAAATCTGGAATCTGTTGAGAGCCAGATCACAGGCATTTAATTCTGGAGATCCAGAGCACTGCATTAAGAGCAGGTATGCACATTGAGAAGCCATCTCTCAGGTGAAGAACAGATTTTAGGTCATATGCATTAAATGGTAGGCTATTGAGATGTGCAGAACAACAAAGGGATTTAGGAGTTGTGGTAAATAGTACCCTCAAGGCTGATACTCAGGTAGATGGCATTTGGAATGTTGGCCTTCATAAATCGGAGTATTGAATTCAAGAGTAGGGAGGTTATGATGAAATTGTACAAGGCATTGGTGAGGCCAAATTTGGAGCACTGTGTACAGTTTTGGTCACCAAATTATAGGAAAGATATAAACAAAATAGAGAGAGTGCAGAGAAGGTTCACGAGAATGTTGACAGGATTTCAGGGTTTGAGTTATAGGGAAAGGTTGTGCAGACTGGGGCTTTTTTCTCTGGAGCGTAGAAGATTGAGAGGGGACTTGATAGAGGTGTTTAAGATTTTAAAAGGGACAGACAGCGTAAATGTGGATAGGCTTTTCGAATTAAGAGTGGGGGAGATTCAAACTAGAGAGCATGGTTTAAGATTGAAGGGGGAAATTATAAGGCGAACATGAGGGGAAATTTCTTTACGCAAAAGGTGGTGGGGATGTGGAATGAGTTTCCGACAGACGTGGTCGAGGCGGGATCATTGGTTACATTTAAGGAAAGGCTGGATAGTTACATGGATAGGAGAAGACTGGAGGGGTATGGACCGGGTGCTGGTCAGTGGGACTAGGAGGGTGGGGATTTGTTACGGCATGGACTAGTAGGGCCGAACTGGCCTGTTCTGTGCTGTAAGTGGTTATATGGTTATATGGTTATATAGATGAAACTGTAAACAATGAAGGATACATGACAGCTGCGATAGGCCATCAATGACATAACCTGACACAAAATGACATTCACTCCCAGATGAACTAAATGCTTTCCATGCCTCATTTAACCACCAGAACAAGGAAGACCCCCAAGTCCCCTGATGATTCTCTACTGTCAGTATTTCCATTTAAGAAGTGACCTATCCTGGGCACATAACATCCCTTTACTAGATTATTGTGGTCTTTTTAACATTACTGAGTACATATTTAGAAATGGTTTGCTTAATGTTTTGTTTAATGAGCTTAATCAAAGCATATAGATTTTGAGTAATTGTGCTGTTATTTCTTCATATAGGTGATTAAGGTTGCATTTAGCCTGAATGAATACCATCCTTGAGATATCCATCTGTTAAACCTTGAGTAATGGTAACAGCATCTCTCCCTCCTGTAAAGTTTATATAATGCCATCTGTTATGATGTCACTGAAGCGTAAACTTTGCACTGGACCAATTTCAATTCACCTACAGACGAACTGTTCCATTTATGATGCTATAGCCTTGTCCCTCCACTCCATCTTGACCCACCTGGAGAATAATGCGTCATTTAATATGATCATTCTTCAGAGGCTAATGGAGAAGCTGTCCTCAACGGGACTCAATACCATTCCCTGTAACTGGATTCTGGACTTTCTAACTGAAAGGCCAGTCCTTCAGGATCAGTAGCAGAACTGTCACTCTGAGCACTGGACCACCTCATGGCTCTGTATTCGACCCACTCCTGTTCACACTGCGGCAACAGAGTTATCAAGTTTGCAGATGTCACGACAGTAGTTGGCCTCATCAGGAACAATGATGAGTCGCACTACAGAGAAGAGGTGGAAAATCTCAAGATATGGTGCACGAATAACAACCTAAGTCTGAATGTAGACAAAATGAAGGAGATGATTATGGACTTCAGGAGGACCAGGGTTGACAACCTTCCACTACATATTAATAGATCAGTAGTGGACATAGTAGAGTGCACCAAGATCCTCAGAGTTCACTTAAGAAGACACCCATCCTGGAAACAACATTCCCTCTCTTGTCAGGAAGATTCAATAATGACTGCACTTCCTGAGAAGACTGATGTAGGCAAGGCTATGGGCCACCATCATGTCAAATTTTTACAGGAGTTCTATCAAGAAGATCTGGACTGGCTGCATCACAGAGCACAGGTTGCTGGAGAGCATTGGATCAAAAGTCAATCCACAGGACCATAAGAGCAGCAGAGAAGATCACTGGGCTCTCCCTCCCCTCCATCGATGTGATCTGCAGTGATCTTTGTTGAAGAGAGTTCACAAAACTGTTGAGGACCCCTACTGTACCTCACACAGCATCTTTCAGTGACTCCCATTTGGGAAAGAGATATAGGAGTATCTATGCCAGAACTATCGGGCTGAGAAACAGTTTCTTCCCAGAGAGATTGCTGAAGGACTGAATGAATTGCTCATACGAACACTCCAAGACTACTATATTTTCAACAATTTTTTTTCCATATTTACATATATAAATTGTTTGTCTGAATGTATGCTTTGGCTGGATGTTTTTGTAATGAGGACCAGAGAACACTGCTTTGTCGGGTTGTACTTGGACAATCAAATGACAATAAATGTAAACTTAAACTTGATGTGCAGGCTGCATCCAAGAAAGTAAATCCAAGGAAAGCATCTGGTCTGCACAATACCTGGCAAAGTACTGAAAACCAATGTGGTGATCAATTTACCAATGAATTCATGAAAATCTTTAACCTCTCACTCAACAATAACAGCAACAAATTTTAAGATGATACCATGGTAGTGGGTTGTATAAAAAGGGTCCATGAGTCAATAAACTGGAGGGTGAATGGAAACTTGGCTGAATGATATTTCAACAACATCCAAAACCAAGCAGCTGTTTATGGATTTTAGGAGGTGTATGATCCAGTGATTATTGGGCAACTGGAGGTGGAGAGGGTGAGCAAATTTCAATTGCTGGGAGTCACTATTTCGGAGCACCTTTCTGGACCCAACACGTTAATGTCATTGTGAAGAAGGCACCTCAGTGCCTCTATTTTTTTAAGGAGTTTGCAGAGGTTTGGTATGGTGTTGAAAACCTTGGGTAACTTCTACAGATTTGTCATGTTCATGGCCTGGTATTTGGGCACCAACCAATACCTCTGAGTGGAAAGCCTTGCAAAAGGTAGTAGACTTAGTCCAGTCCATCATAGGCAAACTCTCCCCAACATCAAGAAAATCTACAAGGTATGCTGCCATTGGAAACCAGCAGCAATGATCAACGATCCACACCAGCCAGGACATGTTCTGTACTCGCTGGTGCCACAAGGCTCACACACCAGGTTCACGAACAGTTGCCCTCCACCATCCGACTCCTCAACAATGAACTCAATCAGAGACCCATTTAAGGATTTTCACTTTGCAGATTATTTATTCCTGAATTTTCTTTTTCTATATTGCACAGTTTGTTTGCAGTTCTTTATTGTTTACATTTCTCTTCTGTAGATGTATCTTTTCTTGAGTTCTTTTTTTTTTGCATTACTGATAATTAGAATTCTGCTTGGCCCACTGTGGTGAATGTCTGCCAAGCTGCCTGTCTCCCCCTCTCTGGCGAGCCTTGCTGTACTAACATTGGCTGTGCATTATCTCTCCTGTTAAGGACACTCCCCTTGGATAGAACTGTATATGCATCTATTGTCTTTCATTATTGTATCATGAGTTTCTGCTATTAAAAGCCATGATTATTGTTTGACCACATCGTCCTTGTCTACTTCATCAACTGGCACTTCACCCACTGAACAAAAAAGGACCTCAGGTTTGTAAGTGATGTCATGTTATGTACTCTGACAATGAATTTGAATTTTTAACTTTTTCAACTTTGAATTAGGTTGCAGATTACCCAGGTGGAAGGCAAGGTGTTGTTCCGTGAATTAATATTAAGTCCCACTCTGGTAATGTGGAAGGCTGAGGAGAAACAGATCGGTTTGGGAATGTGAAGGGAAGTTGAACTGGTATGCAAAAAGGATCAGATGTGACCACTGAAACGATGCCATAGTGGGTTCGAATGACAGGAGTCAAGCCTTGAGGAATGCCAAAAAATCTCATTCATGTGTCCCTTAATTTCCTTCATCATCTTTCCTCTTAAAAACTTCAGCTAGAAATCCTGCTCAATGTAAAACATCTCCTTCAAGGACGACTGACAAGTTCTACCAATCGAGACTTGACCAATGAATTTCAAATTCACTCATAAATCAGACATACTTCCCATTAATCCATCTTATGTCTGCAGTAAGAACACAAGATGCTGGAGAAGTTCAGCAGGTCAAACAGTGTCCTTTATGTAGCAAAGGTAAAAATACATAACCAATGTTTCAGGCTTGAGTCCTTCATCAAGGTGTCACAGAATGCTGGTAGGCATCCAAACAAAAGATGGGAGGGGGTGGGGGGGTGTCAGTAAAGGCAGGAGATCATAGGTGGTTCAAGCCCGAAATGTCAGTTATGCATTTCCTGCCTTTCTGCTTGCTGGCAGAAATGTTAAGCTTGGGAATGAATATCTTCAACTGGAGTCAGGTCATCTAACAGCATATGAGAAGCAGCCAGAAAAACATTTAAAATGCCATGGCATGGAATGCTGCAGACAAAGTGCTGAAAAATTAGATTAGTAAATGTAAGTACTTAATGTGATATATGGAGAAGGACTTTGTTTTGTGTGGTATAGAACATTACAGCACAGAAATAGGCCTCTTCAGCCCTTTTAGACTGTGCCGAACTAGTTTTTTTCCCTAGTTCCACTGATCTGCACTCAGCCAATATTCCTCTGTACCTCTCCCATCAATGTACCTGTCCAAATTCCTCTTAAATGTTAAAATTAAGCCTGCATTCACCTCTTCAGCTGGCAACTTGTTCCACAACCCCACCTCTCTCCGTGTGAAGAAGTTGCCCCTCAATATCCCCTTAAACTTTTCCCCTTTCACTCTTAACCCATGCCCTCTGGTTTGTATCCCACCTACCCTCAGTGCAAAAAAAACTATCTACCTTTACCGTGTCTATCTACCTTTACCCTGTCTATCTACACCATAGTTTTAAATAGTTCTATCAAATCTCCCCTCATTCTTCTATGCTGCAGGGAATAAAGTCTTAATTTGTTTAACCATTTCCCTGTAATTCACTTGTGAAGTCAGGCAACATCCTAGTAAATCTCATTCTTTTTATCTTATTGACGTCTTTCCTGCAGTTAGCTGACAAAAACTGCATACGATACTCCAAATTTGGCCCCACCAATGTCTTATACAACTTTAACATTTCAACCTACTTCTGTACTCAATACTTTGATTTATGAATGCCAATATTCCGAAAGCTCTATTTCCACCTGTGATATTATGTATCTGTATTCCCAGATCCCTCTGTTCTACTGCACTCCTTACTGCCCTACCATTTACCCTGTATGTCCTTCCAAAATGCAGCACTTCACACTTGTCTGCATTAAATTCCATCTGCCATTTTTCAGCCCATTTTTCCAGCTGGTTCAGACATTTCTGCAAGTTTTGAAAACTTTCTTCACTTTGTATGACTTTAGCCCTAAGTATTTTGTAATATTGCCAGTCATGTATTGATACTATGATCCATAATCACGGAGGGAAAAACCTCAAAATGCATCTTGAAGCACCTGTTAATTTAGGTGCTCCATGATCAAATTTGAATGGAATAGATCTTGCTGGATTATTTCTGGATGAAATCATATCACTTGCAAAATCTGAACTGATCTCTTCCAGATGCAATTCATATTGATCTTTTCTGATATCAGCATACCTAATCACATTACCAGCTGGGGAATGCCTACTTTCATTTTACAGTGTTCAATGTTGCAAAGTACAACTCAACCTTCCCTCTCACCAATATTTCAACTCACGAGGAAGCTCCATGTTGATATAGAATTACTATCAGAACGAACAGGAAATTGTAGAGCCATTGAAGGTTCCAGTTCCAAAACAAAATCAAACCGATCTGGTCCTAGAATTGGATGATGGAGATGTTGGTTATGTATCTCCACACTTGGAAGCTACAAAACCATAAAAGTACAACAAAATAAGAACGGGAGTGGGCTACTCAGCCCAGTGACCCTGCCATCACATTCTGGAACATCATGGCTGATTTGCCCCATGCCTCAACTCTTCTTTATTGCTTATCTCCAAGCCTTGTTTCCTTGACCCAAAGAAAAGAATAGGCCTTAAATTTAACCTCGAGAAGACAAATAATCTTCTTCTATCTACCTGTGCCATGCAATGCCATGCTGCAACAATCAAGATGAGATTCTAGTCAATATGGATTTCGTCCATAGATATTTCAACATCATTGTCTAAAATGTTCTGAAATTGCTTTTGAAAATTATATTCTAATTTTATCCTTGACCAATGCTGACAACGTGTCAGGCTTTTGTGTAAGAAGTAGGAGTTCATCTAATTTCTTATATCTTCACAATAATTACACACTTTTCCTTGAATTAAATAGACAAATAGGCATCTGTTGTCCTTGCTGATATATTTATTATTTGTAATAAATAAAGATCAGTGTGAACCTCCAGAATTCCTCTTGGCCCAACTTTTCTTTTGAATAGGTTTCAAACTAGCGCACGCAAGCATGCGAACACGCACACACACACACACACACACACACACACACACACACACACACACACACACACACACACACACACACACACACACACACACACACACACACACCATTGATGTAAATTTTAAAAAGAGATATTCTTCAAAAATTTCCTCAGTTGAAAAAGATTTATGCAAAGCTGGTGTGCAATGATAAATAAGAAAATCTCTTCCCTTAATACACCAAAAGCTTATGATGAATGTCTCCTGAGTAATGAGCAAAAAGGGAATTTGTGAAGATTTCTTCATGTCGGGTATCTTCTATTGGATTTACTCGAAAGTGGATTTATTTTTTTTTGTAATCTGAAGACTTAAATAGCAATTCAATCCATGATTTTAAAATGAAAACATTGATGTGGTTTGGCATTTCTTGGTTATATTATTTTTAATCCCTTCTTTTGCATTCAGATAAAGTTATGTCACTATATATCAAACTATACCCACACACTTACAAAGCAAGGTTTTCCACCTCCCACATTTGTTGCTAAAACTATAAATCTGACATGAAGCAATTGTGATGATTAAACCAAACATGTATTTGTCTGAACAATGTAAAAGTATCCTCAAGTATCTTTATCATTCTAAAGCAGGATACTTAAAGTGAAGTTCACACAATACCAGTGGTATTCAAAATGCTGAGAAAAGAAGAACACACACCATTTGAAAAAAAAGGGAAGAACTTAATATTTATCTTTTTTTCCCCCCTCTGCTGAAAAACCTGAAAAATTGTAGTAGCAGCTGGGGAAGTAAGGGTGAATGTGAAATGAAATTGGATGTATAGCAATGGAACATTCCTTTCACAAATTCAGGTCATTTTAAAGCTCCTCACAACCAATATACTGCTCTCGGCGATGAAATTGTGCAGCAGTGAATGTCAAGGCTCTGGCGGCGATCAAGGTTCGATTCTGACCTCTGGTGTTGGTTGTGTGGATGTCCTTTCAGTAAGCCTGTGGAATTCCCCTGGGTATTAGTTTCATCCCAATTGGCTCCTGTAAGTTGTCTCGAATGAAGGTGGGTGGTAGGAGAATCAGGATGGTATTGATGTGTATGTGAGAGGATAGGAGTGGAAGAACGTGATTGATGGGAGAGATTTCAGAATGGTTTCCTTAAGATCAAATAATCAGAGAGATACTGCTTGAAAATAAGGACTTTAGTGACTTTTACATGAATCGCATTTTTATTATCCTGACATTCTCATCATTTCCCCCAGATTCTCCCATTCTGCAATTTTAAGTGTCCAACCAAATTCTCTACCGAGATATCTTCAGAAGGTGGGAGGAAATCAGACCACAGGGAGAAACTGCAAACTCTGTACGGTATGGATTCAAGGTCAGGATTGAACATTGATCTCTGGCACTGTGAGGTAATGTGTCTATTAAATCTGCCACACCGCTGCTCTAACTACTCTGTTAAAAATATAAGTAATACTTATGAAATGGAACCACTGATGGGATGTGAGAATAGCAGCAACCAATTAACTTACTGCAAGATCTAAATAGGATTAATGGGACTGTGACTAGATAATTGACCTGTGTGATATTGATTGAGGGGTAAATGTTGACTTGGCCACCAGGGATAATTCTTCACAAGACTCCCAAAGGCATCATCAGTAACCATTTAAAAGAGCCGACAGGATATTGGTTAAATGTTCGGATATGCTGGACGTTTAAAATTTAATTCCAGAAACATGTGATTGTTAACATGTTCAATGCATTTGAAATAAAATGGAAAATGCACCAAATACTCATCAGATCAGAGGAAATCATGAGAAGGATCCCAAAGGTGAGAGGGTTAGCATATGAGGAATGTTAAATGGCCCTGGGCCTGTACTTCATGGAATTTAGAAGGAAGAGTGGGGAATCTCATAAAAATATTTTAAACAGTGAAAGGGCTGGACAGAGTGGATGTGGAGAAGATGTATCCAGCAGTGAGTGGGAGTGTCTGGGACCAGAAAGCACAAGCCTCGGAAAATAAGGATGTCCCTTTAGAACTGAGATGAAGAGAAATTTCTTCAGTCAGAGGGTTGTGAGTTTGTGGAATTCATTGCCACAGACAGTTGTGGGGACCAAGTTAATGGGTGCATTTAAAGTGGAGGTTGATCAGTAAGGGCATCAAAGGTTATGGGGAGAAAGGTAGAGAATGGAGTTGAAAGAAAAAGTACATCAGCCATGATTTGAATGGCAGAGCAGACTCAATGGGTTGAATGGCCTCATTCTGTTTTGACCTGCTAACAACCAGCACACTTCATAAGGTACTGAACTGAGGGGCCATGTGGATTCCGCACCTGGCCGTCTAATCAATGCCAGCCAATATAAATAGCCCCTTGTCTTCCAATGGAATTTCTTAGACCTGCTTGAAAAGCATGAGTGAAACTGATACTTTATAAACAATATTTACATAGGTTTTTCAGAGGTTCAGTGATTCAAAGGAGTGTATTTTTAATTGATTTGAATTATTTGATTATATTTCAACTGTCACTACATGACACTGATCACCGGATGTATTTAGGAACCGTCGAAAGAGGATCCTACACTAAAAGGTCAATGGGACTTGCCCTTCATTAGAGCTGAGAAGGCCTTATGGGCTGTGATAGTACAGATTCTATCACCAATGTGTATATGTACAGATTGTAGTGTAGGATGACTGTGATTGGCTGAGAGTGTAGCCACACCTACTGGCAGGTCTTAAAGGATTGCTCCTAGCCAGACCAAGTCATTTTGGACTGGTCGACCTACTTGTGATATGCTCCAGTCTTTTAGTTAATAAAAGCCTTGGTTTGGATCAATAAGCCTTTGATTCTTACGCCGCGCTCTACAATTTTATTAACTAGAAAGTTTAGAAGGGATGATATGGCTGGAACGCCTCAACATCGACCCACAGTTGGCTACAGCCTCGAATGACTTCAAGCACTGGGTGAGGTGCTTTGAAACATACAACTCTCTGACCCTGCTGTGATAGAGGACAGCCATTGACTTCTGATATTGATGACTATGGTGTCCCTGAGAGTCTACTAGAGCATCCAGGATGCGACCACTTATGCCACAGCCATGAAGGTGTTGAAAGAGCTCTATGAGCGACTGGTCTATGCTCGGTACAAACTTGCGACAAGGAGGCAACAGCCCAGTGAATCCTATACATTCAAGCACTAAGGACAATGGGCAGGGACTATGCCTGCACAGACAGAACTGCTGCGGAGACCACAGATGATCTCATTCGGGATGCCTATGTGGCCGGGGTCCGATCGAAAGAGGTGAAGCAGCGCCTGCTAGAGCACAGAGGAGAAGACCTGGAGGACGTGTTCTGGGTCACAGAGACAATGGAGGATGCATTCTTAAGTATGAGCATGTACTCTCCAGGCTGGACCCCAAGCTCTGATGTGAGTAGGATGCCCTCTCTCAACCCGACTATCCCCCAGCAAACCAACGGCCGGGTTGGGAGGGACAAGCACACCAGGTACCAGTGCCCGGCAAGAAAAGCCAGGTGCCAGAAGTGCCTTAAAAATGGCAACTTTGCTGTAGCCTGTCGCTCCAAAATGGCCACCGTCAAACACAGTGCCTCGTGTGAAGCCCAATAGTCACCCTCATATTCAAACATTTCTTCCTCAGAGTTCTCATCCAATGAGAGTGAGGGCTCCACGCCTGACGTCATGGGGCAGACGCCAAGCGCAGAAAGTACAACCCACCCTCACCTGCTTCACCTTCCCTCACAAAGCAACGTCCAGCCCCGACGTTGATAGCCGCCACTTCTGCGGACCAGGGACCCGCTGTCGCCATCACCGCTGAGCCCGCCGCCGCCATCACCGCTGAGCCCGCTGCCGCCGTTGGGCAAAAACATATTATAGGATATAAAGGACAGGGGAAGGGTGGAGTGAAAAATGGGAAGGATTTTAACAGAATGAAGAGATGGAGAACAAGTGTAAGAAGGGTGATTACCCTGAGGGATAGAACATGGGGCAAGTATGTGAGTAACAGGGAGGAGTGGGTGCAGTGGGGGTCAAACTGGAGAAGAACACCAAGCCTGTGATCTCTCAGCATAGAACAGAAACAGTACAGAACGGCACAGGCCTTTTTAACCACAGCATTATGCCAACCCGTATAAACATAGACCACTATTAATCTAACCTCAACGTCCATAACCCTCGGTTTTCCTTGCAGCAGATGGAAAGAAATCTCTGAATTCTGGAATATGAAGGTAAGTGTTTCATTATCCAGAACTGCTAAGTTCAGTATTAAGTACAGAAAACTGTCAAGTAACATTTTTGAGTCAAGTAAGATTACGTTTATTCTTGATTGGGCTTTGTTTGCATAGTGCAGAGGTCAGTGCAAGAAAATGGATAAGGAAAAGCATACAAAATTGAGATTGAAAATTACCATAAAAGACTTTTAATACTGCAGGGTAACGAAAAGCAAATTTGCAACCCTTCCGCCACAATATTACTTTAGCCGAGTTAAATTCCCGACGTCGCCTAATAATCTCTTGACTCAAATCTGCATAGAAAAATACTCTGTTATTTTGAACCACCATTGGAGTTTGACTTTGTCGTGCCTTCTGCACCACCGACCGTAATATAATTTCTCTGTCCTGGTATTTCAAACAACAAATTAAAACAACACATGGCGGTTGTCCCGGCAATGGTTTCTTTCGTAACACTCTATGTGTCCGTTCCATTCTAAGCCTTCCGAAAAAAACTCCTTGCCCAACACCTTGGGAATTAAGTTATTTAAAAACTTTATTGGATCAGACCCTTCAATATAATCTGGGAGACCCACAATTTTCACATTATCTCTCCGACTTTGATTTTCCAATGAGTCAATTTTTTTCAGTAAGTCTTTCTTCTGAAGTCCACAATCCACAAAGGAATCTTCCATTTTTTCCATTCTTTCCCTTTTATGTTCAACTTGATTTTTACATTCAAACAAAGCTGTTTCAATTTTTTTTTAATTTTCTTGCACTGTATCCACTGATTTAATACACTTATTAACATCAATCTCAACTGCAGACATACCTTCAGACATAGTTGTCATTTTAGTTGTCACTTCTAAAAATCCTTGAGTCATTTGTTTAAACATATTGTCGATTTGATAAGCAATCCCTTCTAGGACTGTACACACAGACTCCATTCCAGATTCCAGTTCCATTTTTTGAGCCCTACTTTCTCTGGTCTCCACCTCCAATTGTTCCTGTGAGCTGCATAGTAAAGGCAAGTCTGCTTCTTCTTCCAGCATTATAGGTCCCTTCCTCGTGTGGCTGCGGGACTGTACACCCACCCGATGACAGCATCCTGTCCATGTCAGGACGCCGCTGCTCAGGCTCCCCCACAGCCCACACACAGTTCAACAGGTCCCGGACCCTTGAAGCACCGCACATGGCCGGTAAGGCCAGAAACTGCACAGGTGCAACTTCCGACGCCATTCTGCACATCCCCAGCTCACCCGACGGCAGCCCAGGCTCAAGGGCTCTTCTGTCAGCTGAGTCACCTGCACACCCGGCATCGCGGATGCGTGGTTTGGCACCGGTAGAACTCATCGTCAACCCGGTGCCATCTTGCGGAGGCAATGTCGGTGCCTGCGTCATACTTAGCCGGGCAGGAGTCCTCTGTGCCTTGGAGGTTCCAAATGTCGGGTCCATGGCTTCAATTGGACAGGTAGGCCTCAATTCTTCAGTACTTTAAAAGGTAATTTCATCTGCAGTTCAGTTTTCATTTTTTATCACATTAGTAGCCATTATAACCCACTAATGTTCCCAAAGTAAAAATACAACTTTTAATCACTTTTATAAACTTTAAAAACAGATGCTTAAAAAACTAGCTGAGGGAGGGTGGGACTGCACGTCTGACCTCTACGCCATCTTGCCACGCCCCATATATAAAAAATTCTGCGCTCTCCATGTTGAATAGGCAGCCTGTGGTTTGACCATTTAGTTCAATGTCCATCATAGATTGTGCCAGTTGATGTGGTCTTTTCTGGTCCATTATGATAGAGGCCAGTTAGCTCGTTGTTGGAATCACTACTGCTGTAGTGTTAAGACAATTAAAGGCTTTAATATCCTGAAATATCAGGCATGTCTCCACATGCTGCTGGCCTGGATCCAAGGCTGGTTTTGAGGGAAGAGACCAAGGCTATCAGTCTTCATTGGGAATCTTACAGGGAGGAGTTACAAGGTCAGAGGTGGGCCAGCCTGTACAGTTGAGTGAGGTCACACCTGCACTACAGTGCTCCACCACAGTTTGCACACCAAGAATCACCATCTATAATTTTCAGGATTCTCCCTATTATATACATTTTTAAACAAGGGGACTACATTTGCCATTCTTGAATCCTCCAGCACCTCCCCTGTGGCCAAAGATCATAGCTATGACTCCGGCTATCTCTTCTCTCACTTCACACATCAACCTGGAGTATATCTTGGCCAGCCCCGGGGACTTATCGATCTTGATATTTTTCAAAAGATCTAACACCTCCTGTTCCACATTGTCCAGCACACAGGCCTGTTCTATTTCGACCTCACCCTGATCAAGGGTCCTTTTCTCTTGTGAATACTGAGGCATAGTATTAATTTAGGACCTCCCAAGCTCCTCCACTTCCAGGCACATGTGGCCTCCTTTATCATTTAGCAGCCCTCCCTTCATTCCCATCATCCTTCTGTTCTTCACATATCATAGAATGCCTTGGGGTTCTCCTTAATTCTACATGCCAAGACCTTCTCATGTCCCCTTCAAGCTCTGCTAACCCCTTGCTTAAGATCATTCCTGGCTACCAAGCATTAGTCATGAACCCTTTCCTTTCCATCTTCCTATATCTAACATATGCTTCCTTCTTCCTCTTGACTAGTTGCCTCAGCTGTTTTTTCAAGCCACAGTTCCCTTTTCTTACCGTCATTTCCTTGTCCCAGTGGGACAAACCTATCCTGAACCCAGCACACGTGGTCTCTAAACTTCCTCCACATGTCATGAGCCCATTAATCATGAAACATTGCAAAAACAGTGTGATCAGTCTCTATCCTCTAGTCAATCATTGAACTATCATTTCCATCAAGCAAAAGGCCAATGGAAATGTTCTGATGTAATGGACTACCTAATTTACTGAGAAACCTAAGTTGCCTTACCTGCCAGCAAAGGGAATTACAGCCCTTACAAAGAGCTCAGCACTTTACTCTTCCCTTTGGTTTTCACCAAGTATTCATCACTCCTTTCTTTTCTTCCTTTAACCAATGCAGAAATGTGCTGAACCCATCAAGTAATTTCAGCCCTGTTGCTTATCAATTTATAAGCTATTAAGTTCACAAACTATTTTAGCCTGAGAACAATTTTCTTCCCAATTTGATGGCCTTCATTATCTAATCTAACTACATTTCATTTGTAAGCTTTTGGTTTTGATAATAAATAGACTATCCAATGCTGTATACTGTGTTTTACAGCCCCATCGCTGCTCTCCGAGCTGATGCCTTTAATATTTCCCAGTTATGAATGGAGCTGTAAGGCAGACTGACAACTAAACATAAAATATTACATGTCATTGCAGTAAAAATAAAATTAACATTTCTTGGAATTTATGGCATGCTTCAATCCAATTTAATTTGAATTTGAAGAGTACTTTACTGACTGCTTCGCAATATTTAATTTTACCCATTGTCATCTGTCTTCTAAGATCGCCTTTTCTGCTTCAATATGAGGATGTGGGTGACATCAGCTGCTTAATGATAAACTTATGCCTTTTATTAGTGTAAAGTCTAAGGTAATAATAAAAATGCAATGTGTGCCAGGGATCCAAACTGTGGATGTTGAAACCAGATTTTTCAGAAACTAATCTCACAACAGAACTACTCTGATGAACAATGAATGAATTGAAACATTAACTCAGTTTCTTTCTCCGCAGATGCTGCCAAATATTTACAGCATTTCTGTTTTTAGTTTCTCAAATTAGCAGGCAGCATTTTGCCTTTTTTTTCCCCCAATGAATTTAACTTCCTGAGAACTTGAGTGGAAATTTATTTATACAAGAGTGGGAACTTTTCTAGCAAGACAACTAACTGCAAAGTGCTTTTAAGGAATCATGGCCCCAAGAGGAAATGTGAAGAAATTTTGGTGCAAATTATTAGGCGACATATTTGCTGGTATTTCTCAGACAAGAATATCCCTTTTTATTTCAGGTTTAATGTAATTAAAATTCTACGACATAAAATTAGGGTTGAACTAAAATACTTTATTTATACGGGTGGGGCATCCGCTTTGATTGCAGCACAGTGTTTACTTATTAAATCAAATAAGATACTAATTTAAAACAAAAATGTCATACTAAACAAAATTGTCTTTAACAAAGAGTCATCATTATCATTGCCCTTTACAGTCAAAGAAGGAGAAGCAAAAGAGAGTTCTCTTGAGTCATGGAGTGTCCATACATTCACCTCCAGCATTCATGCACACTCTGCAGCCACACAAGACTCCAGATCAGTTCAAACCATCAGCAACCCAAGCACATATCCAAATCTCTAACATGTGGAGGAAGCCTTCAGCATCCAGGGCCCTTCGGGAGCTCACTCTTGGTTCTCAACAGCCTGGCGTGAGTCCTTCAACTGCAAGTCGCCAGCATCCTACAGCCTGTGTGGTTTCCTCGCCTGCAAGTTTTCAACAGCTCACTGCTTGTGTCTGTCCTTCAGCTGTAGAGCCACTTGCTGGTTTGCCACCATGGTCACCATCCTTAAGATCGTCTCCCCTGCTTCTAATCCTATTATTGCACAAATGAATATGGTTGTTGTGTGCTGAACATAACACTTCATCTGCTGGCAAGTATAACTATAGGGAAGGAGTTTTATCACTGCTTTGTGCTTTGCACTTTCATGTTCAAAATGATTACACTGAAGCATTTTGCACATTGAAAGGATTAGGCAATGTAGAAAGTTTATTTCTCATGGTTGGAGTATCGAGGACAAGAGGGCTAAACTTCAGTATTGAAAGGCATCAGCTTAAAACAGAGATGTGGAGGAATTTCTTTAGCCAAGGGTGGTAATTCTGTGGTATCTGTTGCAATAGGTGATTGTGGAGGCCAAGTCATTGGGTGTATTTAAGGCAGAGATTTAGCCAGGGCATCAAAGATTATGGGGAGAAGGCAGGACAGTGGAGCTGAGCGGAAAAATAGATCAACTTATGATTAAATGGCGGAAGCAACCTAATGGGCAGAATTGCCTATTTCTGCTATGTATTATAGTCATGTGGTCTTACTCTTTTCACAGAAAAGGTGTGGCCTTCCATGGGTTGGCAGCAGCGGTGAGGCTTCGGCGAGGCGGCCTTCGATGGGTTGGCAGTGGCAGTGAGGCTTTGGCAAGGCAGCTTTCGATGGATTGGCAGCAGCGGTGAGGCTTTGGAAAGGCAGTGGCAGGAAGCCCAACCCAGACACGGTAAGGTCTGGTGAGGTCTGGCGGGAGCAGCAGCGAATGGAAGTTCAATTTTTGATATTTTAACAATTCAAATAAGAATTAGAATTACAAAATCACAAAATTCAGTGATTTCCTGGAACTCAGCTTGAATGCCCATGTGGTGTCGCTCTCATCCACATTCTTCTATTTGAGACCAGCGCAAATTGGAAGAACAAAACATCTCTGTCTACAGTGTCTAAGGTTTGTGCGTCTTTCTGCATCAAACTGCGACAAACACATTTTTTTTACACTAAAAACCCATGTTATTTCCATAGACATGACCCATCTCTGGAAGCTGGTCCGGCTTGCTTGTTCACACAGAACAGAAGAAATGCCAGGTTAGTGAGTCGTTTTACATAGCAAGCCGGCTTCCAGGAACAAAAGAGGCGGGATGTGTAACCCAGCAACATCAGCATCCCATTGGGATCCGGCAACACAGTTCACTCTTTTACACGCACCCCAATTAGCCTCTGATTAAACTTCACTTGGCAGATAAAAGACAGGTCAGAAATTACCTCCAAATCTGCCTTTGTTGTGTTTATACAGCTGAAGATCCAGCTGCGCTTGGTGGGTCACGTCTCCAGAATGGAGGACCATCGCCTTCCCAAGATCGTGTTATATGGCGAGCTCTCCACTGGCCACCGAGACAGAGGTCCACCAAAGAAGAGGTACAAGGACTGCCTAAAGAAATCTCTTGGTGCCTTCCACATTGACCACCACCAGTGGGCTGATATCGCCTCAAACCGTGCATCTTGGCGCCTCACAGTTCGACGGGCAGCAACCTCCTTTGAAGAAGACCACAGAGCCCACCTCACTGACAAAAGACAAAGGAGGAAAAACCCAACACCCAACCCCAACCAACCAATTTTCCCCTGCAACCGTGTCTGCCTGTCCCGCATCGGACTTGTCAGCCACAAACGAGCCTGCAGCTGACGTGGACATTTACCCCTCCATAAATCTTCGTCCGCGAAGCCAAGCCAAAGAAGACAGGTAGGTGAGGTGTATTAAAGGTGGATTATGCCTGGCTTTTAAGTATCAGTGTAAAAAGGATACAAGACACCATATTATGGTTAAGTATTGCAACATTGCCTTGAGCATTGAGTGACACAAAGGGAGGAAAGCTTAGGGAAGACATCACGGGTAGGTTTTTTTAATGCAGAAGGCTTTGGGTACTTCAAATGCCTTGTCAAGGTTGTTGGTAGAGGTTGGGACATTAGGGGCATTTAAGAGACTCCCAGACAGGCATGTGGATGAAATAAAAATTGAAGGCATTGAAGTAGGGAGGGTTTAGTTTTTTTTCTGGTTGGAACATATAGGTCAGCACAATATCAAGGGACAAAAGGCCTTAACTGTGCTGTAGTGTTCTATGTGCTATGTTCTGTGATCCATGTTCATATTTACCTGGCTCTCACATTCCAAGTAAGTAATGTGGTATCTTGCAACAAGAAATAAGAGGAACCCAACACACGGGACTGAATGAATGACTCGTTTGGCTCATCAGCTCCTTAGGCAGCGCTGTAAAACAAGGCTTGTGAAATGTTGAATGGAGCTTAAGCAGGATCACTGACATGATGCAGGTGACACTTCTCCAGAAATGACACCTGAATTCCTGATGTCGTTCCAATTCAGAAGAATGTACGCATAGTTTGGGCTTTGGTGCCTACGAAGCAAGGTGCTAAGAATCCTGCCTCCTCTCATGCACACAGTTGAAGATGGACTGGGGAAAATCAATTGCTCACACCAGTCTGAAAATGAGGCAGCTGGGGAAGGGAACTTGGGAGGGTATGGGGTCTGGAGTTTGAGCAGATGATGAGCAGAGTGTACAGGTTGGATTTGAAGCTGTAGATAATACAATCCTCAAACAATGTTGCATAGTGCAAGTATAACTGGAGTACATTTTTAATTTGGAGAGAAATGTCATCTTATTGCAATGAATCATCCTGGTGGTGACGAGAGACAAGTGGCTTTCTACCTCTCTTTAGTAAACGGAACATTTGACAGCTAACAGCTCTGACAGACTATTGCCAAGGAGAACAGCACAGAATGACAAAGGAGAAGCATAAGGGCATGAACGCATCCATTCTGTTTAAGACACAGAGTCTCAATGATATAAAAGGATTTACACAGAGGTTCTACATTCATCCACAGTAAAAGTGATCAGTGCACACAGCATTAGGCTGCCTAATCTTGTTCTGTCAGCACCAACACTAGTTAACACATTTAGGTTAAGAGGAAAGAAAACAGGCTGTATAATTATCAATGAAGCCAGTGCAAAAAATAGCTTTACTCATGAGAAGGCATCATCAATTGTTGTTAATGTTAACATGCAGCCAGTGTTCTATGTTAGAGAGGATTAGAGCCAGAGAACATGACAACATGGAAACAGGACCTTCAGCCCATCTAGTCCATGCCACCTCATCCCATTGACTTGCAGCCCTTCATATTCCTCCGATCCATGTACCTATCCAAATTTTTATTAGATGCTGAAATCAAGTCCACATTCACCACTTCACCTGGCAGCTCATCCACACTCTTACCATTCTCAGTGTGAAAAAGATTCCCCTAGTATTATCTTTAAATATTTCATCTTCCAGCCTAAAGCTCTGTGGAAAAACCCTGCTTTCATTTACTCCATCTATCATTTTGTATACTTCTTTCAAATCTCCCTTTTTTCTCCAATATTCATAGGAATAAAATCCTAACCTGTTTAACCTTTTCCTCAATATCCTTGTAAATTTTCTCTGCACACTTTCAATCTTACTGCTATCTTTCCTGTAGGTAGGTGACCAAAACTGCACACAAACTCCATATTTGACCTCACCCCATGTCTCATACAACTTCGCCATCACATCCCAAGTCCTGTAAATTTAAAATTTTTAATTTAGACAGACACCATAGTAACTGGCCCTCTCGGCACATGAAGCCGTGCCACCCAATTACACCCAATTGATCTACAACACCGGTACATTTTGAAGAATGGGAGAAAACTGGACCCCCGGTGAAAACTCACGCAAACATGGGGAGAGCATGCAAACTCCTTTCAGATAGCATGGGATTCAAATCCGGGTCCTGATTGCTGGTGCTATAACAACATGGTGCTAACCTCTACACTAACCATGGTGTCCCTACTCGATCCATGGATTTATAAAGACCAATGTGCCAAAAAGGAAGAGTGTAGTAACCTACCTTAATAGCTATCAACCAGTAGCACTTACATCAACAGTGATGAAATGTTTCAAAAGGCTGGAGATGAAGCAGATCAGCTCCTGTCTGAGGGGTGACATGGATATGTTCAAGTTCACCTTTTGTAGTAACAGCTCTATGATGGTTCTATACAAATTCCTGGAACACCTAGACAGTAAAGATGCAGACATCAGGATGCTCTTTACTAACTACAGTTCAGCATTTAACACCATCATCCCCTCAAAACTGATCATCATACTCCAAGACCTGAAAGTTAACATCTCAATGTGCAATTGGATCATGGTTTTCCTCACCTCCAGACCACAATCAGTGAATGTAGGTAAGAACACCTCCTCCACAATTTCTATCAGTACCCAGCACCACAGGGCTGCATTCTCAGTCCCCTGCTCTACTCACTTTACACCTACAACTGTGTGATTCATACAACAAAAACACCATCTACAAATTTGCCGACTATACCACGGTAATGGGTTGTGTAAAGGAAGGGGGCAAATCAGCATACAGAATGGAGATTAAAAACTTGGCTGATTGGTGCACCACCAACAACCTTGCACTCAATGTCACCAAAACTAAGGAGTTGATTGTTGACTTCCGAAAAGGAAAGCCAGAGGTATACAGTCATTGATTACTGAGGGATAAGAGGTGAAGAGGGTGAGCAGATTTAAGTTCTTGGGAGTTACTATCTCTAACCAAACACACCAATGGCATCATGAAGAAAGCATGTCAATGCCTCTATTTCCTCAGGAGTTTGTAGAGGTTTGGTATGACACCAGAAACCCTGGCAAATTTCTACATAGTGTGGTGAAAAATGTGTTGACTAGCTGCATCACAGTTTGGTATGGGGACACCAATACACCTGAGTAAAGCTCAGGACATCACAGGAAAAAAGAACCCAACCATTGAAAACATCTATAGGGAACACTGTCGTCGGAAAGCAGCAGCAATCATCAAAGACCCACATCACCCAGCACATACTCTATTCTTGCTGTTGCCTTCAGGAAAGAGGTATAGATGCTACAAGACTTGCACCACCGGTTCAGGAACATCTACTACCATCAGACTCCTCAAGAACAAACTCAATAAGAGACTCAATTAAGGACTCTTACTTGTTTATTTTCTTTTTTAAGTCTTTCTTTATTGCAAGTCAGTTTGCTTACATATGTTATCTGTTTACAGTTATTTGTTTACATGTTTACACTGTGTAGTTTTTCTCTGTACTACAAATTAGTGCTAATCCTGTTGCACCATAGGAAAACAATCTCAGGGTTGTATATGACATCGTGTATGTACTCTGACAATAAATTTTAAATCTGAAAAGCTCTCTTTACAACCTTATCTGCCTGTGATGCCATTTTCATGAATTATGTATCTGTATTCCTAGATCCCTCTGTCCTATCACATTCTTCAGTGCCCTACCATTTAACATGTTTGTCCTACCTTAGTTAGTCCTTTCAAAGTGTAACACCTAACATTTGTCCACATTAAATTTCATCTGCCATTTTCAGCCCATTTTTCCAGCTGGTCCAAGATACCAATGCAAGCTTTGAAAGCCTTTCTCGCTGTCCACTGCTCCTCCAGTCTTAGTGTCATCTGCAAACTTGCTGATCCAATTTACCACATTATTTCAAGTTTATTACCATCTGATTGTGCAAATACAACCTGATGAAACAGTGTTCTCCGGTCCTTGGAGAGGCTTGTCGATTCCACTCTTCATAATGGTATGTCCTTTATTTATCCATCTAAAGGAGATGGGCTTAACTGGCATTCATTGTCGCTTCCTAACCTCCCCCGAACAGAATGCCTTTAAGGCCATTTTAGAGGCTCGGTCAACCTGTAACAAGGAGCTAAACAAGAACATCTGCAGATACTGGGGTCTTGTGCAGTGTGCAAATATGCTGAAGAAACCTACACAGCATCCATAGGAAGTCATGGGCAGTTGACATTTTGGGCCTGATCTCTTCTTCAGTTGTGCCAAAAATCTGTGGCAATTTCCATCTAAATAATAGAGAGGAAACCATTGCCATGTGCTATTCATTTGGGTCCAATCATCTCTTTTCTTGCTTCTTCTCTTTTCCTCTCCCTTGCTGGTTAATTGTTGCCAAATTAATGCCATGGCAAAACAAAGATGGCAAATTCAGCAAGCTATATAATTCATTGCTAAATGATTTGGCTTCCTTTCACAAGTAGTCATATGTTAAATAATTCATCAGTTACTAACTCTGAGCCTCAAATAGACAGTTAAACATCAGAACAAGTTCAGGGGATTATCCTGCCCTCGTCTAGAATTTGTTGCCAGCCATCACAATGCAGTCAGAGATAGAAATGTTAAGGTCTGCCACCTTGTGTTGCCATAAGTGTACCTCTATTTGAGCTTAGCAGAGGCAGATAAGCCCAGAATATCATGTATGTGGGGAACAGGTTCTGCCAGTCTCACACTCGGGAACAAAGACTTCCATAATTTTGAGACATACAGAAGACAGCAGATGTTTGAATCTGAAGCTAAGGTAGAAAAAAAATGCAAAAATGCTGGAGAAACTTCAGGAAAAAAAAATGGTTGGCGTCTTGAGCTGAAGCTTTTCTTGAGATTAGGGAAAGTGCAAAAGAGAAACCAGGATGGGAAAGATGGGACAGGGCCTCCTTGTGGGATTAGTGAGCCAGGTAGAGGTGAAACATAATGGACAGAGGCAAAAGATTGACAGATGCCAGAAAAAAATTGAGAACCAAGAAAAACCAAGGGATCAAGTGGAAAAAGGTGTCTAGGGTGGAGAGGGTGATTCCAGTGCTGGAATCTGATAAGATGAGGATGGAGGTATGATTAGCTCCCCTTAGAGACTATGAACCAACTGTTCTTCAGGGATTAATTTCAGAATCTAGTGACTTTATCAATGTGCTACTTTGTTTGAAAGGAACTAGAGTAGAAACACCATCATGAACACAATGAAACTACTCAATGAACTCTCTGGTCTGGGTCTGTGTAAAAATTTTATGGAAGTCACAATTACGTTGTATCGCCAGAAAGATACCAATGGCATTAAAGTGGAGGCACTCTCACTGTCTGGAACAGCCTTGGGATTATTTGTTGAATGAAGACATTACTGAAGTCTGTTGTTTAGTCATCTGTAAAGCTCCCTGATTAACCCAGTCTTCTTGTGTATTCTTCTTCCATTGTAAACAGCTAGTTGCATCTTGGCCTTTGCGCACACCCTGAGGGTAATTTATACAGAGGTTCATAAGTCTTCATTGGCATCTTTGCCTTGTGCTTCTCTGTCTCCTGTATTACATCTGTAATACTCAGCGTGTTTACTTATGCCAACAATATAATAAGCACAACTGAAATCAGGAGAACCAAGGAAACATGCAATCAGACATCGTAATACTTTCTGCAAAAAATAGAAGAAAGTATCATTAAGGCCCAATGAGAATCTATCCACATGAATCATTTAACATAATATAAGTGTTAGCTCATTCTGTTTTCATGGGTCAGCAACAAGAATTAATGCAAAGGAAAGGTTCTTTCTAGGAACACTTATTTACTTCCTTTTCACTGACAGTTTATAATTTTTTAATGAGGATTAGGGGTACCAATGCTGGTGTGAAATAGGTTAGCCCTTCCATTGAATTGTTAAACTCGGTAGATTGGCTCCAATTCTTAAAGTACATCAACTCAAAGAGAAATTGTTTGAATAACCCTATTATGCATTTGTGGCCACAAGCATGCTTTGTCACTTAATAGTCCACACACAAAACACATTCTTCCAGTCACATATGACGAGACCAGAAGGACAAGACCATAAACTGTCAATGTTGTTTTGTCGACAGAGAAGTATGCCTTGACCGAGTTCCTGGATACAGTTAAAAATTTGTCTAGGATCGCAACATCAGTGAGGAAGTTTGTCCTCTGCTGTATGCAGCAAGCATATGTTTGGCTCATCAACCAAACATTATCTTCCTCAAGTTTTTTGCCAAATTATTCTGAAACTGTTTCAATAACTCTGAGAGTTTGGTGTATTCACGAGGGGCAGCTGAGCAGTGCAAGTTTTCCCGGTCTCTTTTACGTTTATAATTCAAATGATTGTGGAGAAGGTCCCAATGCTCACCCAATGACATTGACTTCAATGGGGAAGTTACACTCAGAGATCCACTCTCGACTTGAATAAAGAACACAAACAATATGACACTGGCCATTAATTCTGATAGAGTGATCTTAACACTTTTATTATTTTTGTTATTATTATTATTGTTCATTTATGAGGTGCAGCGGTGAGTTGAAAAGCCAAAATGTATTGCTCATACCAAAAGTTCTTTATTTTTTTTTAAAAACCTTCCTTTTCCTATATTCAGCCCAAGGCCACCTTAATGGTTAATGTAGGATACAACTAAATAAATGTTGTGTTTTGGGCAAAGGATGAAAGAAAATATTATTAAAAATCAGTACAAATAGCAAGTTTATACAAACATAATTTGCTGCACACTCGAAGGTGCTTCAAATCTGCCCTGCCACTCATTAAGATCATGGCTGATCTGATGCCTCGAGTTCAATTGATGCACAACATTGTCACTGTTCAAAGATAAAGGGTTGCACCGTGATTAGTTCATAGAGCTGCTGCCTCACTGTTCTATCCTAACTTCTGGAGCTGGCTGTGTGGTGTTTTCCCATTCTCCCTGTGACTGTGTGGGTCTTCACCTGGTTGCCATTTCAAAGACCAGCAAGTTAGTTGATTGCTGTAAGTTTCCCCCAGTGGGCAGGTGAACCAGAATCTGGGAGAGTTGAAGGGAGAGGGTATGGAGAAAATCCAATGGGATCACTGCAGGATCAGTATAAATTAATGCTTGATGATTGACAAGGACAAAGTGGCTGACGGATCTGTTTCCCTACTGTCTGACTTTAAAAGCACACTCTTCTCATCCTAGACTATACCCGGTAACTGCATTCACTTCCATCTGAGATCAAGACCAGTAAAAAATTTACAACGTTGCTTGAAGAAATACAATGTTCTAATTTCAATTAAAAACAGAAATGCTGGACGATGCTGCTTGACTGGTTAAGTTCTTTCATCATTTCTGTCTTTGTTTGAGATTCTGCTGTTTTATCTGTTTTCCTTATTTTATCTCAGTCCTAAATGTTATACCTCCTCAGCCCTTCCATATTCTGGGACCATATCTTTCTGGTTCCCAACTGCCTTGCCACAGCAAATAATGACTTGGTATTTATCTATCTAAGGATTTTTTTTTAATGTTCAACAAGATCACCTAATCTCAAACACGTATGGATCAATCTCACTTTTCTTAAGACAAAACAAGAATTCCAAAAAATCAAATTAATGTAAAAAAGGTTAAAGGTTCCATTATTGTCACAAAATACTACACTAGAATGTAACATACATGAAATTCTTTAACTTTTGTCTACTGTAAGGCAAATAGAGAGTCACAGAAAACTACACCAACTGGTACTCTTAGGTGGTTTCCCCTCCAAGTACAGACCAGACCTTTAGGCTGCTTAGTTTCCGAGATAAGACAATCTCAATGTTTATTACAATGACTTCAAGTCAAGTATACCTGTCTTTATGTTTTTTTTATTTAATTTATAGACACTGCCCTTTTGGCCCAAAAACCCATGCCGCCCTAAGAAACCAATTAACCTAAAACCCCCGTATGTTTTTTGGAGGATGGGAGCAAACCGGACACCCAGTGGAAACCCACGCAGATACGAGGAGAAGGTACAACCTCCTAACAGACAGCACTGGATTCAATCTCAGGTCACTGGCGCTGGAAGAGTGTTACACTAACCATTAGGGCACAAGTGGCACAACACTAAACTAAGAGGTGTAGTTTTTATTTGGAATGGAGTTAGAAAATTATATTGATAAAGCTGTCATTCTCTGATTAGTTGGATGTTATAAACCAATATCAGGATGACAACATTTCCCCATTTACATTAAAAGCTGAGATGAAATGAATGGATTGTTTTATATCAAAGTGTGCAAATAATGCTAAAAGGGAGAAAAATCAAATTAAATGAGTGGAGAAAACAATCGCAAAGTCGGAAATAAGGGATTTTGAAATAATTTACTTTAGATTTAAGAAAGTCAAGTCAAAATATTCTATTGACTGAAATATTCACTTTTCTTCTCTTTCCACAGATACTGCCTGACGTCATGTGTACTTACAGCATTCTGTCTTTTTAATTGATTATTTTCCCCAGCTAAAGTACCTGTATTTGCTTTCAAAGTCAGAATATTTTCTTACTCCTTCTGGCCTATTTGAAAGGGAAGTGTAAATAATTAGAGGAAAGTTTTGCAGTGGCCTGAAAGCCTCATCATATTGGATATTTAAACTGTGAGGGGCCATTATCTTTGCAAAACACCATCACAACTTTGCGCCTCTTCCCTCACCACCATTCAGGGCCCTAAACAGTCCTTCAAAGTGAAGTGACACTCAACTTGTGAATCTGGATGGATCATCTACTGCATCCAGTGCTCACACCGTGGTCTCCTCTACTGGGCCGCATACTGGGAGATCAAATCGTTGAGCAGCATGGTTTCTTGCACTGTCAGACTGAGACCACCCGCAAATTAGAGGAGCAGCACCTCATCGTATGTCTGGGCACCCTCCAACACAATGGCATTAACAATGATTTCTCCAGTTCCTGTTAAAACTCCCACCCCTATCTTCATCCCCCCCCCACCTCCTTTCCTCTAGTTTTCTCTCTCTTTCTCACTTCACTTTTCTCTCCTCCTCCTTTCACAGAACCAAAATCAATTCTCACCTTTCATCTTATCATATCCAATTAACACCTTTTATTTGTTGGTCTGGACTCCTGCCCCTCCTATTCTTCCCCCTTACTCTCCCCAGTCTTCATTCGGATCACTGCCTGCTATTTGCTTACGACTTGAAGAAGACCTCAGGTCCAAAATGTCAGTAATATATCTTTACTTCCCATGGATGCTGTGAGACCGGCTGAGTTCCTGTGTGTTTTTACCACCACAACTTTCCACCTTCTCCCACTTGAGTAGTGTGCTCTGAAAATGGGCTCAACTTGAGACCACAACTTTAATATTTTCCACAGATCAAGCCCATTTGGTCCATGGATCTATCAGAGGCATGGAGCAAACTGGTTTGTCCCATTCCTCCTCTTACTATTTTCCCTGCATCCCTTCTCATAGATGTTCATGATGTTCCCAGAATCAGGCTTGTAAATATCTTGCTTTTGTGGTGGGTTTGCTTGTTGTGTGAGGTTTGTTGAACTGTAGCCACGTGTTACTCGAAGGAAGACATACACATGTAACATAGTTAGGGATCAGGCCCAACTTTTATACTTGCACTGTTCCCGTTATGCCACCCCCCCCCCCCCCCTTGGCTGACGACACAACATGCATAACAAAAAAGGGTTTCCCACAGACAGGTGGGAAACATAACAATGCCCTTCTTCCCTGTGCGCTGTCCATGTCTGTTGGCTATGCAGCAAGGCCAGTGCCATTTTGGGGTCGCTGGCCTTTAAATTGCCCTTGCTGTTCACCCATCGGTTCGCTTGTTGGGGCCAGTGCCACTGCGTGGGCTGCTGATCTTTGGTTGCATTCGCTGCCTGGAGCGCCGGCTCGATCACCACGGCAATGGGCTGCGACATGACCCCGCCCCCCAAAAATGCGGTATTGTCCTTGCTGCCCGGAGGCAAAGTCTCTGCAGCCTTCAGTGGCCTGCCTCTTTGGCGTGGTGCTGTTGTCTCGACCGGGTGCGCCCGGTCCAGGTGTGCCAGCTTCAGCCTGTCTGTGGTGAAGACCTCCATCTTGCCTCCGACCTCCAGCTTGAACATGGCTCCATTGTAGCGGATGACCTGGAATGAACCCTCGTATGGCCTCTGAAGTGGTGCATGATGTGGACCCCTGTAAACAAAAACTTACTTGCAGTCCTGCAGGTCTTTGGGTAAGTTGGTCCTCACCTGTGTCTGTGCCTGGAATGTGGAATCAGGGCCAGGATGCCAACTCTTTCCCTTAGCTTGTTGAGGAACGCTGCAGAGTCATCCCACTATCCACCAATAGATGGTATGAATTCTCCCTGGACCACCAGTGGAGCTCTATTGATGAGTTAGGCCTAAGAGGTGTTGAGGTCCTCCTTGGATGCTGTTCGAATGCCCAACAGCACCCATGGTAGCTCGTCTACCCAGTTGGGTCCTTGGAGTCTGGTCATGTGCAGTTTTGAGGTGCCTGTGGAAGCATTCTACCAACCTATTAGATTGTGGGTGGTAAGCTGCTGTATGATACAGCTGGGTAACCCACAGGCTGGTGAGGTCAGACCACAGAAAGGTGAACTGGGCCCATCTGTCTGATGTGATGTGGGATGGTAACCCACCTGAACTGTGCCACCCAGGATGAAATGATGGCCCTGGTGCATGAGATTATGGGTGTGTCTGCCAGTGGGAGTGTTTCTGGCCACCTGGTGAAGTGGTTGACCATTGGGAACAGATATCAGAAACCCTAGAGTACTGGCAAGGGTCCTATTATGTCCACATGGATGCGATTGACCTTAGTTCTGAGGGCTCAAAATGCTGAGATGGGGATATTGCTGTGCTGCTGTACCTATTTCTGCAATCCATGCCACAGGTATTTGCTGGCCTCCAACTGGGCCATGGTCCTGATGTATGGATGAGTCAGTCCATGTATGGAGTCAAAAACTGTAGTCTCCAAGCTGCTGGGATGATGGGTCTGACCTGACCAGTGGCCACATCACACAGGAAAGTGGTGTTACCTGTGCTGACTGGGATGTGCTGGAGCTGCAGTCCCGATATGGCGGTCCCGTATTGGGGAATCTCCTTGTATTTCTGCTGCACCTCTGCCAGTATCACAAAGTCCACTCCCCTTGATAGGGCATGGATACTTTGCCTGGACAGTGCATCAGCCACCACATTGTCCTTGCCGGAGATGTGCCTTACATCTATGGTGTGCTCTGAGATGTAAGATAGGGTTCGTTACTGGCAGGCTGACCAGGGTTCTGAGATCATTGCCAAGGCAAAAGTCAGGGACATGTAATCTGTAAAAACTGTGAAGGACCTGCCCTCTAGGAAGTACCTGAAGTGGTGGATGGCTATGTACAGCACCAGAAGCTCTCTGTCGAAAGTGCTGTACTTCAGTTCTGGAGGCCACAGATATTTGCTGAAAAAAGTCAACGGCCACCAATTTCCTTCGATCTGCTGCTCCACCGATCATCGTTCCTGAAGCATCCACCGTCAAGGCCTTTGGAGTGCCTGACTTGGGAAGTGCCAGGAGACTGGCATCCACGAGGGCTTCCTTGGCATTCATGAACGCTTCTGCTGACTCGTCATCCCAGGTGATGTCTTTCGCCTTGCTTGGCATCCAGATGAACAAGAAGTGCTGCACGATCAGGGCAGCTGAGGGGATGAACCTGAGATAGAAATTGATCATCCCCATGAACTCTTGTAGTCCCTTGGTCGTGTTGGGTCTGGGGAACTTGCGGATGGCCTCCACTTTACTGGGTAGCGGTGTGGCTCCTTCCCTGGTTATCCTGTGGCCCAGGAAGTCGATAGCCTCCAATCCAAAATCGCATTTTCCTGGGTTGGATCGTGAGGTCGAACTCGCTCAGTTGGATGTTGAGGTTGCGGAGGTGCGCCATATGTCATCCAGGTACATGAAGGTGCCATCCAAATATCAGCCCACTGCGTCCATGAGTTGCTGGAAGATCTGTGTGGCATTCTTTAGCCTGTATGGCATTCAGAGGAATTTGAAGAGGCTGAACGGGGGTGATGATGGTGGTCTTGGGGATATCATTGGGGTGCACAGTATCTAATATATCCCCGCACAAGGTCCACTTTGGAAAAGATCCATGCCCCATGCAGGTTAGCCGCAAAGTCCTGGATGTGTGGCATGGGGTACCAATCAAGTGTTATGGCCTCATTGAGCCGGCAGTAGTTGACACATGGTTTCCAGCCCCCAGTTGCTTTGGGTATCATGTGCAGGGGAGAAGCTCATGGGCTTGACAGTGGAAACTTCAGAAACAACGATCGGTGGAGTTCTGGAGCAGCAGATCAAAGGAAGTTGGTATGATGCCGAGCTCCTCCAGCTCCTCTAGCTTCCTGATTTCCTCTTTCACCAGCTGGAACTTCTCTGGAGGAATGCGTCGTGCCCTTGCATGGAGCAGAGGGCCCTGGGTCAGGATGTGGTGCTGTACTCCATGTTGGGGCATCACCGTGGTGAATTGGGGGGTGATCACTGCAGGGAACTCAGCCGGGACATTGGCATACTCGTTGTCCGATCTCTGTACAGACTCCAGGTGGAGTGCTGGGGGCCTGGCATCTTTGAGGGGGAAGATTTGACCCTCTCCTTCCCTTGAGGTCTACTAGCAGGCTGTGGGTGCACAAGAAGTCTGCCCCAATGAGTGGCTGTTCCACTGTGGCCAGCATGAACACCCACGAGAAGAGGCTGCCTCCCAAATGCAGTTGGCTCTTGTGGGTACCGGAGATCCGAATCGTTCTGTTGTTGGCAGCCCTCAGCGTGAGGCCCGACTGCCAGTTCATGGTGTCCTATCCTGACAGCGACAGGACACTGACCTCTGCTCCTATATCCACAAGGCAGTGTCATCAAGACTGGCGGTGCCGAACATACAGACCGTCTTGGTGGCCAACAGTCGTGGCCATTAGCGGCAGCTGGCCCTGGAGCTTCCCTGAAATGTCCATGGTGACCTGCACTGGCATGCTCCGGTGCTCCCTCTAGTGGTAAAAACACAACTAGTTGTCTGGATCACCTCCTCTAGGGCACTGCTGTTCTCTTGGCGGATCTGCATAAGTCTCGCTACAGGGATAGATGATGAGCCCCACAGATGCCAAGCACTCTCTCTTCTGTTTCCACAGAATGTTCACTCGTGCTGCAACTTTCTGGGGGTTGCTAAAATCTGCTTCAGCCTGGAGCATTTGGATGTCCTCGGGCAGTTGTTCCTGGATGCCTGCTCAAACATGATGCAGGGCTTGTGTTTTCCCAGGAGGGCCAGCATCTTGTTCATGAGGGCTGACGGGGGCCTGTCCCCTAGCCCGTCCAGGTGGAGCAGATGTGCCCCTCTCTTACACCTTGCGAGCCTTAAGGTCTTAATCAGCAAGTCGTTGAAGGCTGTGTACGCACCTTCCGATGGGAACTCCGAGATGAAGTTGGCCACCCGACCTGCTGTGTCCTTGTCCAGGGTGCTCACCACTTTGTAGTACCAGATGGATTCTGCTGTGATCTGCCAAGTCTGAAACTCTGCCACATCTTGGTCAAACCACATGCATGTTTGATTCATCTAGAAGGTCAGCAGATTGAGCATCAACTATCCATCCGTCAGGGTCACCAATTGTAGCCGTGCGCTACTCGAAAGAAGCCACACACACACACATAGTGTAGTCAGGTTAAGCTCTGAGTTTTATTAGGGCTCAGGCCCAACTTTTATACTGTACTTACATTGTTCCCGCCGTGGGCCCCTCTTGGCTGACATTGCATCATGCATAACAAAAGTGGGTTTCCCACGCGCGGGTACTTTCCAGCACGACAATACCTTTCATCCCCGCGCACTGTCCCTGTCTGTTGGCTGCACAGCAAGGCCAGCACCATTTTGGGGTTGCTGGCCTTTAAGCTGCCCTTGTCGTTCACTCGCCAGTTCACGCCAATGCTGCTGCGCAGGCTGCTGGCCTTTGGTTGTGCTCGCCACCTGGATCACCGCCACGGCGTGCCACCACAGCACAATCATTTAAATGAAGAAAATGGAAATGATGATAGATCATTGTCAAACACACAAGTACAGACACATAAGTAAAGAAGATACACTAACAAACAAAAGGTAGAATTGAACTTGTCACAGGAGAGAAAAAATATATAAAAATATAAAAGAATAAATGCTAATATTTACATTTATTCCAAACATGTGATTTTATAATAATGCAGACAGATCCTGCAGACAGACAGCTGGTGGTGGAGTAGTGTTATGGTTTGGGTAGTAAGGGGGAGATGGTTTCAACAGCCTATCAGCTACTGTTCTTGAACCTAGAATTGTTGGACTTCAGGGTTCTGTCCCTTCTGCCTGAAGAAAGCAGCATGAAGAGTTCAAGACAAGGTGATGGGGTTCCTTTATGATGTTGGCTTCTGTCTTGAGGTAGCACCTCATACAGATATTTCCAATGGATGGATAGTTGATACTCATGAGGAACCTGACTAGGTTTGTTATTTTGTATTCCGGGGCACTTGAGTTTCCAAACCAGCTGGGGATGCAACCAATCAATATACGTTCCATAAATTACGAGCTCCCTTTTTAGTAAAATGGGATTATCAATGTAAGGGACAGTATAGACAGAAGGGACCAAATGATCACAGTTAAAATTGAACATTTCACAAGAGCACAGCACAAGTCACAGCCCAGCGACAATTCATATATTAGAAGAACTGAGGAAAGGCTTGTCACAGTCTGTTCCAGAATTCGATAAAGTTGCAAAGACATTGTGATTTTGCAAGGGAGAACCATTCTGACGGCTGGAGAGAACACAGCCTTTTGAAGCAACTCTTGTGGCCAGCCATTCTGTGGAATTCAGGGCAACTTATGCTCTGTGAATGACTGGACCTTTTTGGTGGATTGACCTGTGTCAGGAGGGTCTTTTTGGGAAGCAAAGTGCTTCATTTTGATTGTGTCTAACAGTAGAGGTCACTTTGAGAAACTGCTTCATTTTAAGTGACTCGCAGTGAGGTTCCTTGGAGAGACCAGTGCCAGGGTCTTGGAAGCTTCATGGAGATCGCCCAGTTCGAGTCTTGCCTGCAAAAGGACCAGGAACGTTATGACTGCAGCTCATGTAGATGGAAATTTCTTCAAAGGCAACACAAGAAGAATTTGTGAGTCTGTAGCAGACACAACTCCAGTCTTCCCATCAGTTCAACATTAATTCTGACATCAAATTTCAAAGGCCTACATTTCCAAAATGAATTTGAAAGACTGAACTTTGAAGTAACTTTCTAGATTTCAGCCTGGATTGTAATGGTTTGGGTATATCTCTCTGTCACATACACATACACACGCACGCCCACACACGTACACACACAAGAACACCTGTGCATAGCTTGGGATAGATTTAGTGTTAAAGATAGTTTAAAAGTGAAGACTATAGTTTAAGAGTTAGAAATAAAATGAGTGTTTTACAATTAAACACTGTCTGGTTCATTGCCAATTGTTGCTAGTTATACGTTGTTCGTAACACATGGTACAGTAAATGTTTAACACCAGTAGCAGACAGCACAAAAAGGCTGAGAGAATAATTTATGACTTTACATAAGGGAAACATAGGGTTGAGGATATTTCAAAATTAATTGGTCCATTTAATTACTGCAAAAGAAGGTATGGCTATCTTCTTCAGTGAACATAAGGTTACAAAAGAAGTAGATACTGAATCTGGAACAAAAAATGAACTGCCGAAGAAACTCAGTTGGTGACGAGGCATCAGCGACGTAAGAAATCAACAGCCTGCCCAGGTGAACTAAGTAGCCATTTCCTCCAATTATTTGTTTTTTTGCTCCATCAGTGAAACCCTCTTCCTCCTGTCCCTTCTCCTACTATCATTTTCAAGAATATTGTGGTTGTCATCTCTTCATTTCCCCGACTTTCCATGTTCCAATCCTCTTCCTAAATCTCTTTCCCTGCCTTGTCATTTCATCTATCTTTCCCCAATTAGCTTTTCCTTCACTACCTCTTCTGCCCCTTTTCTTTTTCTCTCCTCAAACCTAAACTCAATCTGCATGAGGAACTCAGCAGGTCAGGCAGCATCATCGGCAGAAAAAGATTAGTCAACCTTGTGAGCAGGAGCCCTTCAGTGAAACAGGGAGAAAGCCAGTGCAAAAAATACTGTGTGGCATGAGCAGGACAGACACTCATATGGGATCAGTGGACCAGGGAAATGAAAAGAAGCAGAAGATTGGCAGATGCCAGAGAAAGTGAGAGAGAGAGACAGAGACAGAGACAGACAGACAGATAGACAGACAGACAGACATGGGGGTACCTACTCGAACAACTATCTTGAATTTCCTATTTTTCCAGTTCCATGTACCTATCTAATATTCTCTTAAAATAACCTATTGTACGTGGCCCCGCCAGTGTTGCTGGCACCACATCCCATGCGTTCACCGCTCTGTTGAAAATATGCTTCTCATATACCTCCTGGACTTGACTCCCAAGCACTTTGAAACTCTACTCCCTCGTGTTAGCCTGTTCAGCCCTGGGAAAAAGCCTCTGGCCATCCAAATGATCAATATCTCCCATCGTCTTAGACACTTCCATCAGGTCACCTAAGTTTGTCTGTCGCCTAAGTTTGATTCCATCCCTCTCCACCTTCATCTCCTCACTGGATTCTTCCACTCTCACTCCACCATTTTCCACCCCCCCCCCCCCCCACACACTTCTCCCCAACACCTCAGTTCCCTCTGATCTGATCATATCTTTTCTAGATCCGTGACCTGCACCTCCCATCCAAGACCATAAGATATAGGAGAAGAATTTGAATGGCAGCTGATATATTTTTCCTCTCAACTCCATTTTCCTGCCTTGTTCCCATAACCTCTGTCACCCTTACCAATTGATAGCCTATCACACTCTGCTTTAAATGGAGCAAATGACTTGGCCTTCACAGCTGTTAGTGGGAATGAATTCCATAGATTCATCACCCACTGGCTGAAGGAATTTCTCCTAATCTCTGTTGTAAAAGGAGGTCCTTATATTCTGAGGCTGTGTCCTCTGGTTCTAGACTTCCAACTACTGGAAGCTTCTTCTCAATGTCCACTCTATCCAGATTTTCAATATTCAGTAGGTCTCCCCTCATCCTTCTAAACTCGAAGGAGTACAAGGCCTGACCCATCAAACACTGCTCACATATTAACATTCCCATTCACTGGGATAATTCTCGTAAACATCCTCTGGACCCTCTCCAAACCCAGCACTGCCTTCCTTAGATATGTGGCCAAAATGGCTCACACTATTCCAAATATGGACCGACAAAAGCATCAGCATTACATCCTCGCTTTTATTTTCTAGACCTTTTAAAATGAATGCATTTGCCTTTTTTTCTTCTCCACTGGCTTCTCTTCTCTGCATTACAAATCCTGATGAAGGGCTCCAGCCCAAAACTTCAACCATTCTTTTTCTGCCACTAATGCTGCTGAACCTGTTGAGTTCCTTCAGCAGATTTTGTTTGGCTTCAGACTCCTGTAAGTTGCTCCTGAGGCCTTCCTCCTTCCTTTGCCTGACCATCTTCAGAAACTGAATTTATCGTCACAAACTAGTCATGAAATTAGGTGTTTTGCGACAGCATCGTAACTATCTCACAACATTATTATAAAAAAAATACTGCACAAAAAATAAGGCAGTACCTTTGACAACTAATGCCAGATTTTGAATGTAAAGAGCAATGTTACAGACTCAAACACTGATCCATTGCTTCACAAATAATGAACAGATTCTGACTGGATTAACACAGGAGAGAACTGTTAGGCATATTTCTTGGATGCTCCACAGATCCTGACCGTCTGATTTTTGGTTCATCATTTCACACAACAGAGACTTACCAAAAGAATATACAAGATCAGCATTATAAAACCTATCCACAAGAAATGTTGCCCATATAGTCTTAAATATGTGTTTCCAACAGCTCCAACCATGTCTGCCACTCACATTCCACCATTGTATTTTCTTACTGCCTCCTCCAAGTGTTACAAGCCCAAAGGACCCCAAAACCCAGCAGCAATAGACATTCACCACGACAAGTAATTACTTAAACTAAAGTTGTTATTAATTATCTTTAAACATGAAAACAGAATCAAACTTTAACCTATCACTAGTAACTTAACAACCTAACTTAACCCCCTTCTATTTCTAAGTGCACATGTATGTGACGTGTGTGTAAATTGAAGAAATGTTCTTTGATTCACAGTTCAATCTCACTTCTCCTTCTTCCAAGTTCATTGGTTGCAGGCAATTCTTATACTGTGCACAGAACTTAACATGTATAAAGTTCACCAGGCTTTGGTGCTCAAAAGCTAAATGCTTACCGATCAGGAAGGTTCTTTGTAGGATTGCAGAGAGAGATGTGTTATTCCAGGATTTCCACAACTGAGGTACCACCATTAGTCACCTCAATGTCTTGCTGATGAACTTTCCCCATCAGGGTTCTCCAAATGATAACCTCTTTCTTTCAGACTACTACAGAGTTCTTTTCTGTTCCCCTTATTCCAAGAGAAACATCAGACAGATAGCACTTCCAGCCATCCGCCACTCTGGAGCTTCTGTTTCAGTTCCAACAAACCTCTCCTGTTTGTTTCAGGTGTGATTCTCATCTCAGATTCCAACTGCCAGCCATGTCTCTCACGTGCAAAAAAACCCTCCTTCTCCAGCAAACAATAGGAGATAGTCTTCTGCTCCCATCTGTTGTTTTAGGTAAACAAACCTCTCAATGAACTTTGAATGAGCACTTTGCAGAAAGGTCAGAAGTCTTGTAAAAATGTTCAACACAGATGACCTGTCTCCAGTCCATTCATTTCATGACATGATTTCAATTCGCACCAACTTGTGAACTGTGCATAGCAATTTCCATAGTTTCTGTAAAGTCAATGAATATGAATTCTTCAGAATTTCAACTAAGATCTGTTTTAAAATGTGTGTGTATGTATGTAACCTACTCTAATTTTACCATTTTATCTCCCAAATATTACATCACACAAGTTCTTTTCACTTCATTGGCACTTTAGCTGCCTATTTCCTCAACCAACTTTCCCTAAATTTCCAGCTTCTGCAACATCAGGCTGAGAATGAAGTTGTACCTGCATGCCAATCATGAGATCTCATCAAGTATGAATGAGATGATTGGATACATTTCCAAAAGAGTAAGGAAAGACAAGGAGGGAGAGATTTCATGGAAGATGGTGAGAGGATCAGAAAATACTGATAGTTGCTACGGGTAAATTTTATGCTATAATTGTCATTTTTCTAAAGATGATAAAATATTTTCTTCCCCAACTTATTGGCTTATGAACAAATATAAAAGTCTTACACAGGAAAAGTTGGTTTAGAAATCATATTCACAGTAAGGTCTAACACCACTGATCAGTTTCCAAAATTAAGTACTTGCACACACTATCATGTAAATTTGTGGGATGTCATGAAAATATCAATATCACAGCTGCTGTGGAATCCATTAGCAATGTGACGGATCATTGGAATCACATCCATTTTCACTTCTTGCAATTTTTATTCCATAAAATATCTCCATCAGAATCTAATTTGCCTCTAATTTGTTTTGTGCAGAAGAATGAAACGGCTGAAATGACAAATACCTTGGCAAAAAATGGGAACTCGGAGGCCACTGGAAGAATCTAGGCACACAATCTTTCTATGTGGTTAGATAAGTAGGCTGATTAAATAAATTGTCTAGGTTCTTCATGCTGCTGCCAACTGGATCTGTGTTCAGTGCTGTCACAACAACAGCACACAGTTAGACTAAATTATATTTTTGTTTCCCCAAATGCCCAACATTGCACTCAAACTCTTTGGCAGTTTGCAGTAAACAGAGAATGAATCGAAAAGGATAGTAGACAGGATAAGAGCTTTAAAATTCTTTATTAAAATAGAACCAAGAGGATTTTTTTTACATCTAATCAAAAGAACAAACCTCACCTATTTATTTTTGCATTTGAATGCCAATAACATAGACATCGCAACGTGCATAACAAGACATGATAATGCAGCAGTATAAGCTTGCTCTGCTTTCTATTGTCATGCACCTGGCCCAAGACATCACATGTGAGGAATTAGGCTTACATGCTTAAAAAGAATCAGATATCTCTCCTCTGTGATTTGCTATTGTCGAGAGTGCAGATTGCAGTGGAAGTGTGTTTGAAGCCAGATTAGAAGGTATAATCTGAAAAGAAAAATTTGGATGATTGGTTATATATAATTTTAAAAATTGGTGAATAATAGAGGTGCAGACTTCTTTGCAAGATTGACTCTCATTCTAAGGTATGTCATTAACTTAGCTCTCAATCAGATTTAATAGGCATGAATACATCCAAAATATATAACATCAATGTCTGTGCATTGGTCCTACTTCATCATTACTGGTTTAGCAAAACAGAGAAATTGAATGTTTAAGAATTATTGACCTGGATTCATTAGTAAGTCTCAACTGTTAATTGAAGCCTATTTTAGAATTTAGATAAAGGACCTTGTCTTAACCTTGCTGCTACTAGGGAGATTAAGATGTCCACCTTATTTAAATTCTCATTATCAGTAACTTTGGACAACTACTCCCTGCCCTGCCAATTTACTCAAGTCTTCTTAAAGGTTGTCTCCCTAACTAGCCAGCAGATCTGAGATCCACAGCATCACTTTCCTGACTGGATATCCCTTCATCATATCCCCAATCCTGAATAATTATTTTCCCCTAATTGACCTTATTCCAGTTCATCTCCCCAAATGCCTGTACCAGTTAGAAGCACTCAATTTACTTGAACGACTGCCTGCATCTCCAAACCATTGATCGGAGCAAATTTTTGTAATCCACTAAGATACTCCTTCAGATGTCTAATCGATCTGTTCATGGGCCTTAAACAAGTGACTTCAAAACAAGTATTTATTCACTGTAAAAGATCTGACATAGAGAGAGCAAGGCTGACTTGAGTCCAGAGATGGAGAAAGCCTATATTGTTCCATATACATAATTAATATTAGCATAGGTAAGGATGCAAAGCAGCAAGATAAATGATGATGATTTGGTGCATTAGGGAGCTGAGAATATGGTGTGAATGGGAGAGCAGTGTAGCAATCATTAGATTTAAATTTAAATATTAAATCGGATGGTGAGAGAATGGAACAATTGGTTTAAAACATAGAGGACATAGAACACTACAGCCTAGTTTAGGCCCTTCAGTCCTCGATGTTGTGCTGAGCCATATATTCCTAAAAAAACGTACTAAACCTTCCCTACCCCATAACCCTCCATTTATCCTCCATCTATGTGCCTGATTAAGAGTCTCTTAAATGCCCCTAATGTTTCAGCCTTCACCACCATCCCCAGCAAGGGATTCCAGGCACCTACAATTCACTGCATAAAAAAACTTACTCCTGATGTCTTCCTTAAACTTCCCTCCCTTCACTTTATATGTATGTTCTCTGGTGTTTGCTATTCCTGCCCGGGAAACAGGTGCTGGCTGTCTACCCTATCTATGCCTCTCATAATCTTGTAGACCTCTATTAAGTATCCTCTCATCCTTCGATGCTCAGAAGGGAAAAGTCACAGCTCTGCTAACCTTACCTCATAAGGTTTCCAATCCAGGTAACATCCTGGTAAATCTCCTTTACATCCTCTCTATAGCTTCCACATCCTTCCTATAATGAGGTGACCAGAACTGAACACTATACTTAATATAGTCTTACCGAAGATATGTAGAGTTGCAACATGACCTCTCTACTCCTGAACCCAATTCCCCTATTAATGAATCCCAGTATCCCAAAGACCTTCTTAGCTATCTTATCAACATGTGTGGCATCCTTGAGGGATGCATGGATTTGAACTCCAAATTTCCTCTGTTCATCCACACTCTTAAGTAACTGACCAATACCCTGTATTCATCTTTCTGGTTTGTCCTTCCAAAATGCATCACTTCACATTTATCCAGATTGAACTCCATCTACTACTTTCCTGCCCACCTCTGCATCCTGTGTACATCCTCTTGTAATCTTTGACAACCTTCATCTTCATCCACAATTCTTCCAACCTTCATATCATCCACAAACATTGACTCATCATTCTGCCTCTTCACGCAGGTCATTTATAAAAACCACAGAGCAGGGGTCCCAGAAGAGATCCTCCACTCGTACTCCACTAGTCATCGACCTCAAGGAAAAATACTTTCTTTCCACTACTACTCTCTGTTTTCTACATGCAAGCCAATTTTTTTTTAATTCAGAAGCCAGGTTTCCAAGGATCCCAGGCCTCAACATTTTCTGAATGAGTTTATCATGGGGACCACCTTACCTTCATTACTGTTTTTTTTGTTACCTTCTCAATAAACTCATTTAGGCTCATGAGGCATGACCTTCCCCTCACAAAGCCAAGCTGACTATCCTTGAGTAGACTGTACTTCTCCAAATACTCATAGATCCTATACTTAAGAATCCTCTCTAATAGTTTTCACATCACTGACATAAGACTCGCTGAAGTAGGATTAATCTTATTACCTTTTTTTAAACAAGAGGACTACATTTGCCATTTTCTAATGCTCCAACACCACCCCTGCAACCAAAGAGGACTCAAAGATCATAGCTACTGCCAAGCTATCTCTTCTCTCACTTCCCACAGCAGCTTGTGGTACATCACATCTGGCCCCAGGGACATCAACCTTGATCTTTTTAAGCAGATCCAACACTTACGTAATCTGCACATTGTCCAGCTCACAAGCCTGTTCTATTCCGACCTCACCCTGATCAAAGTCCCTTTCTCTTGTCCTTCCCTAATTAAGCATATTTACATTTTGTCTGGTTTTATCCTTTCCTATAATAATGGTGAAGCTAAGGGAGTTGTGGTCACTCTCACCACAATACCCCCCACCGAGGGGTCTGCCGCCAGGTTCATCACCCATAACTAGATCCAGTATGGCCTCTCCTCTCATTGGCCAGTTCACATACTGTGTCAGGAATCCTTCTTGAACACGCCTAACAAATTCAGCCCCATCCATCCCTCTTACAGTCAGGAGGTACCAAGTTAAAGTTTGAACTTCAACTACATCTTATAGACCAGCTTTAGTAGTCATCTCCAGAGTTGAACACCATGATAATGTATAACTTCTTGATCCTTTACATATCCCATTCATCCTTCACGACAAAGACATTGAGACTGAGTTTGTTCACCAGGGTGCAGAAGGTGTGTAGAAGGATATGCCAGAGTAGGGCTAACCATACTTTAGAGTGAAGCATCAGCCTACTGAAGCAGTAGTATTGGCTTCTGTCATTACATCCTGAAAGGTGAATAAATTCCTCACCCAGAACTAAATTATCAGAGTAAACACATGTTCTTTCTTTGGCTTGGCTTCGCGGACGAAGATTTATGGAGGGGGTAAAAGTCCACGTCAGCTGCAGGCTCGATTGTGGCTGACAAGTCCGATGCGGGACAGGCAGACATGGTTGCAGTGGTTGCAGGGGAAAATTGGTTGGTTGGGGTTGGGTGTTGGGTTTTTCCTCCTTTGTCTTTTGTCAGTGAGGTGGGCTCTGCGGTCTTCTTCAAAGGAGGTTGCTGCCCGCCGAATTGTACACCTTTAGGATTCAGTTGAAAATAGTAATGAACACCAAAGTAAATATTGAGGGAGGCAGATTCCCACATCCAGCCCCTGGATTTTGGCAGAATACAACATGTAAAAGACAGGTATTGAAGTTGAAGTTCAAGTTTATTCTTATGTGCACCAAGATACAGTGAAAAGATTAATTGTGCATTCTATCCAGCAAGTTAATCCATGCATGAGCATAGAAAATAAGATGGTACAGCATGCAGAGTTTTAGATAGATCGGTTTTAACGGAGCAAGGACATCAGTAATTTACAAATGTGCGGTACATTCAGGTATATGATGACAGTGAAAAAGAAACTGCCCTTGAACCTGGTGATGCCTGATGTCACACTTGTGAACCTCCTTGCAAATGGGACAAGGGAGAAGAGGGTCTGGCCGGGTTGCATGAGTCTTTTAATGTATTATCTGTTTGTTTGAGGCAGTGAGAAGTGTGGATTGAATCGATGGAAGGGAGGAATGTTTATGCAATGGTTTCAGGTATGATCACAACTTTTGCAACACAAGTGTTTGCAACAATCAATCACAGAATACATCAGGAGAGCTAAACCCCCCCCCCCCCCCCACTTTGATTCACCCAGGAATGAATTCCATGGTTCATGCCATTGTATTGCCAATTTAATTCAATCCATGAGATGATTTTATTGCTCACAATATGCATTAGAACCAACTCACTCTGGTCAAAGCATAAAGCATTGCCTACATTATTTATCACTCAGTCAGCACAGTGTACCATTTCCTATGTTATGCAGAGAGAGTGATAAATAATTTTGTATATTACTGCGGTGATTACACTTCATTGGCTGTCAAACACTTAGTGATGCCCTGAAAGGGATGCAAAATCCACTATATAAACATAGTGAATCGTCTTCTTGCTCAAAGACCAGTTGACAATGTGGAAAATTGGCATGCATCTCGTATCTTGGGAAAGCAGAACAAATCTAACCCAGTCAATTACTGGCCTGCCAGCCTCCACTCAATCATTAGTGAACTGATGGAACAAGTAATCAATAGCTCCATTAAACAGCAACTGCTCATACATAACCCATTTCCCAATTCTCAATTCGGGATCAGCCACAAACATTAGGCGTCAAATTCCTGATCCAAATGCAGAGCAAGGGATAGATGGGAGAAGAAAGAAGATAGCAGCTGCCCTGAAAGTCAAGGCAACATTTGATTGAATGGAGCATTAAGTTTTTATTAATACTCAGGTTGGCAAGCGAGAACACACCTACCCTTTTATCTCATTTGACCGTCCAGTAATCCAAGCTCTTGTTACAGCTAAAGCAGTGATGCACTTGACCACCTAGTTTGCTATATTCATTATATTGCATATAATGTCCATGATGTTGCCTACACGACAATGGATAAATATCCAGTGTTTGGAGTTGCACCTGACACAAAGAAAATGGAACTAGAAAATGTTGGCATCATCAATAGGGCAGCCAGCATCTATGATGAGAGAAAGAAAGCCAACAATGCAGGTTGATAGCCTTTCAACAGAACAAGGAGTTGGAAATGTAGCATAATTTTGCCTGCAGAGAAGTGTGTTGAGTGTGTGTGTGCTTGGGCAGAGAGAACGTGTAGAGCAGGGTTGGCCAAACTATGGACCCCGGGCATAATTTTGTGGCCTAGGGTACATTTTAAAAATAAAATGGCCCATTAAAACAGCCTCTCACCATAAATTGCACTTCTTAGTTTCAACACTAGATGTTGCTGCCATTTTGAACAAACACTAAACCAATGGCTGCCAATGTTATTCATCGATGAAAACATTTACCTCTGTTTAAAACAAAAAAAAACCTCAGTTAATTAAACATAATGGAACTGAAAAGATAGAAAATAGGAAGTGAGTGCTGAATTTTTTTCTTTCCCACAGAACTCGTGTGTTTACTTGATTTGCAAGGAATCTGTTAATTTTAATAACTTAATAGCCTACCACAGATTTACATATTGCATCATAATTATTAAGGTGACTACTTGAGCCATGGATTGTACTTACTGAGAGTTCTGGAGGAATGTTGGAAACTGCCTCAGCACTTTCATGATCCTTTCTCCAGTTCCTATTTTGCGCCAAGCTTTTTTTTATTTGCACTGCATTTCAAATGAGAGTTTTAAAGATTTTTATTATATTCTTTTAAAATAAATTTAAGAGCAGCAGATACAGAAATGCCTACTGTAATATGTGAGCATATCAATAAACTACTGTAATGTTAAACTGTTCAGTAGTGTCAAAGAATTATTTTGATAGAAAATGATTTTTCGATGGCACATGTTTTTCTGCTCTAAAAATACCATTTTTCTCGCAGTGTAACTGGTTGAAAACTGCTGGGCTTTATATTTGTTTGGCCTGTGATAACTTATTTTTTTTTGTATGTGGTCCACAACCAAAAAACTTGGACTACTCCGGTGTGGGGAATAAACAAAGGAAATGCCTCTGAAAGAATGAGGACCAATGAAGAGAGAATGACACAAAATGGTGGTGTCATCTCAAAGAGCTTGAGACTTGTTAATCACAACTGAACTAACTGGAGGAGGTGTATAGAGATGAAAATGTATAACATATAAAAGGAAGTTAGCCAAGTCGCTACAGCTACAGCAAGTTATAGCTCTCAGTTATAGCCCTAAGGCTGTAGCTTAAATTTAGAGGAGAAGAAAAACACACACACACACCAGTCGAGTGTTTTTGACACTGAGTTTATTCAGTAGCAGCTCTGCCTTTTATAGTCAGCTCAGCCGCGTCACCATTGGGGCGTTGCTTGAGTGGGTGGGCTGCTGAATGATTACCTCAGATGCCCCGGGCCCAATTAGGCTCCCTGCCATCTACTGGCAGTGATAGGACAGTTTCACCACTTTGCCGGCAGCCTATGGAACTGGGCCTTTCAGCCCACATGATGCTTTGCCAGTCACCGCTTTCGACAGCTATTTCCTGTTTTGGCCTGAGGTAAGGGCCACGGGCCACTACACAACCCCCCAGAACCGGCCATCAGGGCACTGTATTAAGGTGGCCGATCCCTGTGCTGTGGGGTCGGTTAAGTGATGGGCTAGTCAAAGTCCAAGTAGGCCTGTTTCAGCCGGTAGAGTGTGAAAGACTCTTCCCTGCTGCCAATGTCCAAAACACATTGTGTCTGAGGACATAGTATGGGCCCTCATAAGGCCACTCTAGAGATGGCCAGAGAGCCTTGCATTGAACAAACACATATTTACAGTCAGTTAAGTTCTTTGGGACACAAGTGCAGAATTGGCCGTGGGGTCAGGTTTAGGAGGAGCCAGGCTGCCAGCCTCGTGTAGTCGGGACAATGTGGTTGACAGGGGCTCCCCTAAGTCCTCAGGGGCCATCATGATTTCGCCAGGTATAACTAGGGGTGCGCCACAGACTAACTCGACAGAGGATGCCTTGAAATCCTCATTGAGTGCAGTGTGGATGCCTAACAGGACCCAGAGGATTTTGTCAGCCCAGTTATTTCTCGTAAGCCCTGACATTAAGGCTGCCTTAAGGTGTCTATGGAACCTCTCCACCAACCTATTGGCCTCTGGTTGATGCACTGGTGGATTTGTGACCCCAGGGTGTGGGCTAAGACAGACAACAGACTGGAAGTGAATTGGGCTCACTGTCTGATGCAAGGTGTTCGTGGCCCACGAAACGGACTACCCAAGTTTTGAGTAAAGCCCATGCTCATGGTTCTGTGGAAGCCTCTGATAGTGGCCCCACCTCTGGTCATCCGTTCGACCATTGTGAGAAGGTAACATGCGCCTCTGGATCTCTGGATATGGGTAGGGGCTCCACAATGTCAGTGTGCATGTGGCTGAACTGGCGACATGCTGGCTCATATGTCTGTGGTCAAGCTTTGATATGAGTCTGGATTTTGGATGACTGACTCTGAATACAAGCCCTGGCCCAAAGGGCAACCACTTTGCGGAGGCCGTGCCAGACATATCTGTTCACCACCATTTTGACTGTAGTCCTGATAGCGGGGTGAGGCAAGTTGTTAACCAAGTAGAAAACCTGTATCTTTAATGCAGCCAGAATGACAGAGCGAAGTTTATCCATCAAGGATTCGCAGACCAGCATGCGATTTCTGGATGTACTCCAGTTGTAAGCTGGTGAGCACTGTCCAGTATGCCGAAATGTCATGGTCGCTTGCTGCACATCTTGGTCAATGCCAGGGATAAGGTCATGCACTGCCAAGATAGCCAGATGGGATAGGGTGTCAGCCACCACATTGGATTTGCAGGCTATGTGTTCAATGTCCATTGTAAATTCGGAAATGTAGGACAGGTGCCACTATTGCCTGGCTGACACCTTACTGAAGGTGAAGATAAGGGGTTTGTGGTCTGTGTAAATTTTGAACTTCCTGCCCTCCAGGAAGTAACAAAAGTGCCGAATTGCCAAGTATAAGGCTAATGGTTCTCTATCAAAGGCTCTGTATTTGAGCTCTGGTGGCCTGAGGTGTTTACTGAAAAAGACCAGTAGTGGCCATTGTCTGTTCACCAGTTGCTCAAGTACACCCCTGACCACTATGCTGGAGATGTCTGTTGTGAGGGTGGTCAGAGCATCTGTCTGCAGGTGCATGAGGAGGGTGACATTAGCTAGGGGTATTTTGCTGACCTGCAAGGCCTCGGTTGCCTCCTGGGTCCATTGTGTTTTTACTGGGTCCTGCCATGAAGGGATAGAGTGGGCTCATGATGCAGGCCACTGCAGGTTTGAAGCGGTGATAAAAGTTGACCATACCTGCAAACTCTTGTAGTTCCTTCACCGTCGATGACATGGGAAAAGATCGAATAACATCCACCTTAGTAGGTAATCGTCTGGTTTCAGGTTGGTTGATATGATGACCCGGGAAGTCAATAGTCTCTCGGCCAAACTGACTCTTGGCCAGGTTGATGGTTAGGCCGAAATTGCTCAGCCTGGAGAATAATTTGTTTAAGTGGGTGGCGTGCTTGGTGCGGGTGTGGCTGGCGATTAAATGTCGTCGAGGTAGACAAAGGCAAAATGCAGATCCCGGCCCACTGCATCCATCAGCCTCTGGAAAGTCTGAGTCACGTTTGTTTAAGCTGAAGGGCGTGCAGAGAAATTCAAACAATCCAAAGGGGGTTATGATGGCAGTTTTTCAGATGCCTCCAGGGTGTACCGGAATCTGGTGATAGCCCCTGATAAAGTCCACTTTAGCATTGAAGTCTTGGATATGGGGCATGGGATATCTGTCTGGTATGGTGGTCTCATTGAGGTGGTGGTAGTCTCTGCACGACCTCCAAACACCCACTGCCTTGGAGACAGGGGAGGCCCAAGGACTATTGGAGCGCCGCACAATGCCGAGTTCCTCCATCTTTTTGAGCTCATCCCTGGCTAGATTGAGTTTCTCAGGGGGGAGACGTCATGCCCTGGTGTGGCGAGAAGGGACCTATGTAACAATTTGGTGGCTCACCTCATGTTTGGGTTCTGCCGAATTGAAGTGAGGTGTGGTGATGGAGGGGAATTCTGCTAGGACCCGAGTACTCACTGAGTTTAGATGGGGGCTGGTGAGTTCAGTGCCCTTGAGCAAGAGTGACTGAAATGTCCGGGCATGTCTGGGTGCCCCTTGATATCACCAGGAGTGAGTTGGCCCGCAGGAAATCTGCACCCAGTAATGGTTGTTGCAAGTCTACCACAGTGAATTTTCAAGTGTATTGTCAGTCCCTGAAGCGTAGAGGAATGGTATGGGTGCTGAATGTTCGGATGTTGGCACCATTTTGCTGCTCGGAACTCCCGGCCTACTTTTCCACAATAGGTCTCCAGGTTGGTCCGGGGAATGACATTGTATTTGTGCCCCAGTGTCCAGCAAGAGACTTCAGTCTGACAGGGCATCTTTAATGTGTAGCAGGCTATGCAGTTGGCTGGTCGTCATAGCCATTAACGATGGCCGGCCTGAGCATTTCCCTGGAACACATAGGGGAGCAGCATTGACAGGCCTTGGAACCCCACCATTGGTGATAGAAACAGTACAGCTCACCAGTGGGGCGTGGCGTGCGGGTGGTCGGTCAGTCAGATGTTTGTCGGTAGTCTTCCTGGCCGGTGTTGTTGATGTCGTGCTGTCACCTCCTCGAGCGAAGCGTGGCATCCCTCTTCACTACCCATAGCAGGTCTGCTCAGGCAGCCACCTTCCTGGGGTCATCGAAGTCTTCCTCCACGATGAGCTGCCAGATGTCCTCAGGCAGCCTCTTCAGGAAGATCTGCTGGAACAGTGGGCAGGAGGTGTGGCCAACATTGAGAGCGAGCACGTTGCACATGCCCACAAACTGCTGGTATGCAACAGTCGGGCAGCTCACTCACGCTTTGAGAGCCCGAAAGTGCAGGTTAACAGCTCTTTGATGGCTACATACCTTCCTTCTTCCGGGAGCTGCTGGAGGAAGTTGATAGTGTGGGCTGCAGTGTCCTGAACGAGGGCGCTGAACATGTGGTAGTAGCGTGTGTCATCAATGGAGATCTGTCGAATAGCAAAACGTGCCTCAGCTTGCTGGAACCACACCAGTGGTTGCGATATCAGGCAGCTTCAACGCTACTACATTGATTACAGGTTGCTACTTCATATTCGGGTCAAAGCGTCATTTGGACCAGTCAGGTTCACCAGTGTAGCGAGGTCACAATGGTTATAGCTATAGGTTATAGCTCTCAGTTATAGCTCGAATCCACAGGAGAGGAAAGACACACACACACTAGTCCACTGTATTAGACTCTGAGCATATTCAGTGGCAGCTCTGTCTTTTATAATCAGCTTGGCAACATCTCTATTGGGGCTTAGTTTGAGTGGGCCGGCGGCCGATTGGTTACCTCGGATGCCCAGGCTTCAATTGGGCCTCCTGTGATCCACTGGCGGTGATTGGCCCATTTCACTGCCTATGGAAATGGGCATTTCAGCCCACACGATGCTTTGCCAGTCGTCACATTCATCGGCCATTTCCTGTGTCGGCCCGAGGTGCGAGCTGCTACCGAGGAACGAATGTCGGAACTGTTGGACCCACAATTGCAAATGCTGGTAATTAGTAGGGAAAACAAAGAATATTGTAAATAACCCATCAAGAGGGGAAGGAACCAAGGTTTGATCAGAACTGCCCAGTCGAAGTTGAGCTGATCATTCACTGGTTTAGTTGCAAAAGTGCAAGAGGCAAAATATAGATTGTCATACTTGGAGATGAATGGACAATTAAAGTGACTGGAAACTAGAAACTGAAGATGATACTTGTGGTCCACAATCAGCCATTCCATTTGCTCTTGGCTTCTCCAATGTAGAGCAGATCGCATCATGAGCACTGAAAGGGAAGAGGAACAAGTGAATTACTGTTACACCTAGAAGGAGTGTTTGGGTGGCTGAATGGTGGGAAGAGGTGAAAGATATTGCATCTCCATCCATGGCATGGGACAGTGCAAAATGATAGATAGTGAATGAATGAATGAACCAGAGTTTTGCAGAGAAAGCAATTGATTCTGAAAGCAGGAGAGGGAGAGAAAAAGATGCCTTCCTATTAGCAATATGCTGCAGCTGACAGGAATGATAAAAGATTATCTGTTGAATGAATTGCAAGGTGAGAATGAGGGAAACCCCGTCCTTTTAATGGATGGTTGAAGTTGGGCTGAGAATTCACGATGTTCCACAGCTCCTTTCTCTGCCTTCCTTCATAGCCTTCTAAGACCTTGTTTTATAAAACCAGGAGAAACTGCTCTAAATTCTGACAATCTAATCCCCGAGGATTATTGTACTCCACGTAGCAAACATGCTCATAATCTTATTACACAGATTCCTCTCTCCGAGGCAGTTACATTGGAAAAATGAGATTATGATATACAGAAACCTAATTGGCACCTCTTCATAGATCCACAGAGCACTGAAATGGGCTGTTCATCCCACTGAATCCACACTAAATACCAAGCACCCATTTACATTAATCTTACACCAATACCATTTTATTAAACCTACCCTCCCATCAACAATCCCCAGCGTCTGCCACCCACCCATACACTAAAGGCAATTGACTATGGGAAGAAATTGGAGCACCTGGAGGAAGCCCAAGCAATCATGTGAATTAAGACTTATTTATTCTTGACGTGTATCGAGATACAGCGAAAAGCGTTCCTTCATGTGCCATTCCAAGAATTGCCACTTCGCAAAAAAAAATAAAGGGAGAAAAAGAAAGAAAAAATGGAAGACCATTTGGAAAAAAGCAATGGGTTGGAAATCACTCTACCTCTTCTGATGTAACCTGCCACTTCGACATGCTGAGTACAATCCCCCTACACCCCTGTAGCCAGCTGCCTGCTCTCCTCCGCACCCCTGGTGCACAACATGTAGAGTCCACACAAACTGCATCCAGACTGAACTCAGCTTGCAGGATCTGTGAGACAGCAGCTCCACTACCTGCAATGCTGCGCTGAGCTCTTGATTATGGTGTCCCTGATTTATATTATGTTCACCTGAGTTAGACTGTCATAAATTTTGTCATCGTGTTACCATCCATTCAGAGCTGTTTGGAAATTTTTATCGACAAGAAACAACAGGCAAGGATGCTGAGTCTTGGTTTTGGCATGCAGCAGAATTTCTATTCAAACCACAAATAAAAATCTGAGCATAAAATGTAACTACCACTGGAACTTAATCAGTACCACTGAAACAAAACCATAATTGTCCTTATAAGATTTATTGATAGTGAGTACAGCAAGCTGAGATATTGTTACTGCCAGATGGCAGTGGTGAAGAATCCAATTAACTCTTTCCCAGATGAGTTTGTGCAGCAAACGATCTTCCAGATGCAAATAATGAGGAATTTTGTCCTAACAAGATGGATAATCACCCGGGTGCTGTCCAAATCTTGGAGGTTAACAACATCTGTCTTACTTTGAGAGCATAGTTTCTCCCTGTGAAATTGGCTTGGAATTCATCTTCCACAGGCTACAGGATCGAAGGCAATGTCAGCTAGCTAGGGGGGATTTCATTCTGAACCAAGCAACACTCGCAGAGGTTTTTGAATTGGATTCGATTGCATTGTTTATTATTGTCACATATACCATGAAGACCTTTGTTTTATGTATGCTATCCAGTCTAATCAACTCGTAGCTAAATTCAACACCTTGTACAAAATGACACAAACATGCAGAATGTCGTGTTACAGAATGTTACAGAGAAAAATGCAGTTACAAGTGCGAGATCCACATTGAGGTGGATTTGCAAAAACAGAGAATCTCCTTTTGCCTATTGAAGGTCTGGTAAAGAGTCTATTAATAGCACAAAAGAAGTTGTCTTTGGTATGTGTTTTCAAATCCCATCCTCTTCCTGACAAGAGACAGGAATAGAGAGCATGACCAGGGAGGGATGGGTCATGTATTACGTTGGCTGTTTTCCAAGGGAACAGGAGGTGCAGATACACTCAAAGGAAGGGAGGCTGGTATGCAAGATAGCCTGAGATGAACTTATTACACTGTAATTTCTTGAAGAGCAGTTCCCATACTGTAATGGAAGATTCTAACCGTGTTTCTAACTTTTGCAGCTCTTGCTTCTGCAAGGCTGAGAACCTGCTTGTTTTTAGAATCAGAAGACATAAGCTAAATTCCACCGAGGGGCCAGAGATGCTGTTATCTGAAGAAAGGACATCTGTGTACCAAGAACATTTAATCTTCCTGCTTGTTTTGGTCACAGACTGTCAGAGGCCTAGCCTTGATGCAAAATAAACCATTGTATTCAAAGTGATAAGCTGAAAATTATGTTAGAAGCCTAGCATGCGAGCTTGCTCGCTTATGTTTTTTTGCTGTGCTGGGAATAGGTGCTTGGGTAAACAGTTTTTGGGTAATATAAGCCATGGTCCCACTGCTGAAGTTTGAGACTCTCCGAGAGGTGGCAACATCTCTCAGCAAGAAGAAGAACTTCTAGAGTCCAGCCAACGTCCCGGTCAGGGAAGATGGAGAAGCTGCTACCGGCGCCCTGACAACCTACTACAAGTGTGCAGTCGTTGCCTCGCTTCGACAGTTCGGACCAGTCCAAGCATTGATAAGTATAGTTGGGAAGGGCTTGCATATTGTAATGTGAAATCAGCTTTTTGATTTGTAATAAACATTTGTATAAACTGAACTGCTCTCGGTGTGTGTGTCTATTTTCTTTCGGTAGCTCAAATACTGAGACCAATCTAAAACGAACAAAATGAGAGGTTTAAGTTTACCCAAGACACATACCCAGATGTGATTCATTCAGATAAGATGCTTTCGATGGTGCATCTAAAATGATTGGAAAGATACACTGTGGACATGCCAAGTTTCCCCAGGCTTCCGAGGAAGTAGAATTATAGAACATTACATCACAGAAATAGGCTCTTCAGCCCATCCAGTCTGGGCCAAACTACAATTCTGCTTAGTCCCATTGACCTGCACCCGGATCAGAGTCCTTCATACCCCTCCCATCTATTTACCTATCCAATTTTTTCATAAATGTTGAAATTGAGCTCAGATTCAATAAGTGCGACTTGCAGAAGTGTTGGTGAACTTTGTTGGCCATGGTATCATTCTGATTAGACTGGGACAAATTTTTGGTGATAATTACACCAGGAAATTTAAAATTCTCTACCATCAGCACCTCAACTCCTTGATACATATTTGCTTCTTGAAGTCAATGACAACCCCGATTGTTTTGTGGCAGTGAAATAAAGGTTGCCATCTTGACACCATGAACCATCTCCTCCCTGTCATTTGTCCCATAATTATTTGAGATATAGCCTTCTCCGGGTGTATCATCTGCAAATGTGTAAATGGATTAGAGCAGAATTTGGCCATGAGTTGTAGGTGTATGAGAATTATATAGATTTCGAGGCTATGACATTGAGGATTATCTTGGGGGAGGTGTTGTCGCGAAACCTCACAGACTGCACTCTGCGGTCTGTAAGTGACGATCCAGTTATAGAGAATGAAGGTGAGACCTCAGTCCTGGAATTTGGAGATGAGTTTGGTCAGATCTGTGGTGTTTTAAAATGGACCTATAGGCAATAAAATGCATTTGATGAAGAAATTATCTAAATATTGTTAAGACGAGTACAGGACCAGATCCACCATGGATCTGTTGCACAGACAGATAGTTTTAGATCATGACGGTTTGGGAAGCTAGAGTTAATGTGAGCTATGAACAGCTTCTTGAAGTATCATAATGATGGATATCAGAGCGACTGGCACATCATCATTAAGTCTCATTTTCTTGTTTTTCTTTGGCATCAGCAGATTGGACTTCGGATTGTGGTAGTTAAAGATATCCATGAATATTCTTGCCAGACGGATTGTGCAAGTTCTGAAAGCATCCCCAGGGACTCCATCATGGACTGTCGCTTTCTATAGGTTCACTGTCAGGAGGGCCAATCTGACCATGCAAAAACTGCTCGCAGGTGACTGACCCCAAATAGTCTTTCTTGGCATAGTCTTTCCACTTTCTGATAAAGCCTGTGTTGCCAGTGACACATTCATTTAGGTTGGCTGCTGAGGCCAGCACAACTTTCAGAATTGGCTCCTCATGTTTCAGTCTCTGCTTGTAAAAAGGAAGGAGGAGCATTGCCGAGAGTCTGAATTTCCAAAATATAGCTGGGGATGGAGCAGTAGACATCTTTGATGCTTGTGCAGTGGTTGACAAGGGTGGACAGGAAGATTTTGGCATTATTTTGACAGTGTGATATTGAAGTTGGCCTTGTTGAAAAATAGAAACATAGAAAATAGGAGCAAGAAAAGGCCATTCAGCCCTTTGAGCCTGATCCAGCATTCAATAGGATCATGGCTGACCACATGGCTTTCTCTCCACTACCCTTGATCCCATTAGCTAATTGAGCCACATCAAACACCTGAAGGCTTATAATGATATTGAGGGACACACATGCTTTAAAATTAGTATTAGTTCCTCCTTCAGGGTTCCAGAGTCAGAGTGGCCTGAGTTAAAATCCAGAAATGCAATTTCAGTTGAGACTTGATTTTCCATTTGTTCCATTTTCAATGTTGTCACCACTCACATGAAAGTTTGCAGTTTTCCCAATCTACAATTTTTTTTGGGGGCGGGGGGGCATGGGAAATACGTGTTGTTATTACCTATTGTTTAGTTTGTTTATGCTGCGCCATATTAAGAGGTTGTATTATGTGATTGTACACTGGATGGAGTACTTTTTAAGCATGGAATTTGCTGGAACCTATCAATTCCTGGAAGAAAAATATAGTTGAAGTATGCTTGTTAATTTGAATGACCAAATATTTTTTTCTTGTTTTTGATAGGAGACATAATGGCAGAAGAACTGTTTGAAGTTCTACACAAGGCCAGGAAGCTAATACCAAATGCATGTTATCAGCCTGCAAATCAGGAAACATTTGGATCTGAACCAAGAGAAGCAAACTGTCATGGTGCACAATAGAACAAATAAAAATGCACACGCTTCCAGGGAAATAACTTGTAAAGGACGTAGAAACTGGAAGGAAAAGTTACATTGTTTATAGAGTCATTGTGGCAGGAAATCCAGAGAAGATAAAATAAAGATGTTATAGTCTTCTTTGGCTTGGCTCCGTGGATGAAGATTTATGGAGGGGTATATCCACATCTGCTGCAGGCTTGTTGATGACCTACAAGACCGATGCGGGACAGGCAGGCAGGGTTGCAGTGGTTGCAAGGGAAAATTGGTTGGTTGGGGTTGGGTGTTGGGTTTTTCCTCTTTTGTCTTTTGTCAGTGAGGTGGGCTCTGCGGTCTTCTTCAAAGGAGGTTGCTGCCCGCCGAACTGTGAGGCACCAAGTTGCACGGTTGGAGGCGATATCAGCCCACTGGTGGTGGTCAATGTGGCAGGCACCAAGAGATTTCTTTAAGCAGTCCTTGTACCTCTTCTTTGGTGCACCTCTGTCTCGGTGGCCAGTGGAGAGCTCGCCATATAATACGATCTTGGGAAGGCGATGGTCCTCCATTCTGGAGACATGACCCACCCAGAGCAGTTTGATCTTCAGCAGCATGGATTCGATGCTTGCGGACTCTGCCAGCTCGAGTACTTCGATGTTGGTGATGAAGTCATTCTAATGAATGTTGAGGATGGAGCGGAGACAGTGCTGATGGAAGCATTCTAGGAGCTGTAGGTGATGCCAGAAGAGGACCCATGATTCAGAGCCGAACAGGAGCGTGGGTATGACAACGGCTTTGTACACGCTGATCTTTGTGTGTTTCTTCAGGTGATTGTTTTTCCAGACTCTTTTGTGTAGTCTTCCAAAGGCACTGTTTGACTTGGCGAGTCTGTTGTCTATCTCGTTTTCGATCCTTGTATCAGATGAAATGGTGCAGCCGAGGTAGGTAAACTGGTTGACTGTTTTGAGTTCTGTGTGCCCGATGGAGATGTGGGGGGGCTGGTAGTCATGGTGGGGAGCTGGCTGATGGAGGACCTCAGTTTTCTTCAGGCTGATTTCCAGGCCAAACATTTTGGCAGTTTCCGCAAAACAGGATGTCATGCGCTGGAGAGCTGGCTCTGAATGGGCAACTAAAGCGGCATTGTCTGCAAAGAGTAGTTCACGGACAAGTTGCTCTTGTGTCTTGTTGTGAGCTTGGAGGCGCCTCAGATTGAAGAGACTGCCATCCGTGCGGTACTGGATGTAAACAGCGTCTTCATTGTTGAGGTCTTTCATGGCTTGTTTCAGCATCATGCTGAAGAAGATAGTAAAGGGTGTTGGTGCAAGGACACAGCCTTGCTTCATGCCGTTGTCAATGGAGAAGGGTTCGGAGAGCTCATTTCTGTATCTGACCCGACCTCGTTGGTTTTCATGCAGTTGGATAACCATGTTGAGGTACTTGGGGGAGCATCCGAGGCGCTCGAGTATTTGCCAAAGCACTTTCTTGCTCATGGTGTCAAAGGCTTTGGTGAGGTCAACAAAGGTGATGTAGAGTCCTTTGTTTTGTTCTCTGCAATTTTCTTGGAGCCGTCTGAGGGCAAAGACCATGTCAGTAGTTCCTCTGTTTGCGCGAAAGCCACACTGTGATTCTGGTAGGATATTTTCGGCGACACTAGGTATTAGTCTATTAAGGAGAATCCTAGTGAAAATTTTGCCTGCAATGGAGAGCAGCGTGATTCCCCTGTGGTTTGAGCAGTCTGATTTCTTGCCTTTGTTTTAGTACAGGGTGATGATGATGGCATCACGAAGGTCCTGAGGCAGCTTACCTTGGTCCCAGCAGAGCATGAAAAACTCATGCAGTTTGGTATGCAGAGCTTTGCCGCCAACCTTCCAGACCTCTGGGGGGATTCCGTCCATACCTGCTGCTTTGCCATTTTTCAGTTGTTCAATTGCCTTATATGTCTCTTCCCGGGTAAGAAACTCATCCAGCTCTAGACTCAAGGGTTGTTGAGGGAGCTGGAGCAGGGTGGATTCTTGGACTGAGCAGTTGGCACTGAAAAGGGATTGGAAGTGTTCTGACCATCGATTGAAAATGGAGATCTTGTCGCTGAGGAGGACTTTGCCATCTGAGCTGCGGAGAGGGCTTTGGACTTGGGGTGAGGGGCCGTACACAGTCTTTAGTGTCTCATAAAAACCCCTGAAGTCACCAATGTCGGCGCTGAGCTGGGTTCGTTTGGCGAGGCTAGTCCACCACTCATTTGGATCTCCTGGAGTTTGCGCTGAAGATGGCTGCATGCGAGATGGAAGACTCGTTTTTTCTCTGGCCAGGAAAGCTTTGCAAGGTGAGCCTGGTGCGCAGATCGCTTCTTTGCCTGCAGCTCCTGGAATTCCTGGTTGTTTTTGTCAAACCAGTCTTTGTTTGTTCTGGAGGAGAAGCCCAGTACCTCTTCAGTGGATTGCAGTATGGCTATTTTCAGGAGATGTTACAGTAATTTTTAAGAAAGGTTATGGTAGTGTGCTAGGGAATGGTTAGCTTGCTGTGGAGAACATCACACATCATGGGCTGTCGGGCCTGTTATGAGCAGTAATGTTTTATGCTCTATCTGAATGGTCACAAGGGGAGAGGAATGTGCAGTACCATATAGCCCTCAGATGAGACTTTGACAAATTCATGAGATGCATTGTCAGCAACTTGCTGAGAAAGTAATCAGCTGACTTTTTTTTTACATTCAATCATGTGACATGATCCTTTGAGTGGCATAGTCATACAACAGTAAAGATAATACATCATACATCAGAAATCCCTCAGATGGACTTAAAAATCCTCAATAATATTTTCAAGAAAAGCAGAGGAGTTTCTTTTCCACTACCTATTATTTATCACTTGCCAAACAAGACTCACACCTAATAAGTTTATGCACTGTTTGTTGGATCCCTGCTGTGTGTTATTTGGCACTGTACATTATACAAGTAGTTACAAAGAATATCCCATCGGCTGTTGAATGCTTTTTGAAAATTTAAAACTAAAGGTGCTATACAAAGTTTTCCTTTTGCTGTTCTATTTTTCAGTGGATATCAAGACCTCCAAAATAATGCTTTACAGATCCCTGCCTTACTTCCTCAGTCATGTTAATATATAGATGTGCCCAATAGTCTTCAATGTTCCATTAGTCCCTTCTATCTCAGCTTCTTCTTCATCTTCCCTTCAACCTGTATCCATGTATGACCACTAACCTGCGAGTGCTGTGCTCTTCCCTCCTCTCCTCCCCCTCACCCGTACCTTTTTTTAAATTCAGATGGCTACCCATTTTTCCTTATTCCTGACATTACATCCTAAGGATGTGACGTGACCTGCTGAGTTTCTCCACCACATTTTTGCATTGCACATTGTCCCCACCATAGGCAGATTTTCATGTTTAAAATCAATAGGTTAAACTCCGACTTGTTCTTTATCTGTACATATTTAATTTCAGGCAGAGAACAATTTTTTTTCCATCTCAAGATAAGGTTGGTCCCTTTCTGTAAGAAGGAAAAGAAGTGTGATACATAATTGGAGTCAATTCTCAGCAGGTGAAAAACCATGAAAGTGCTTTCTTTCCATGTTTAGTTAAGTGGGTTGAAGTTTGAAGTAGTCAAAAAGGCTTATGGCATTTATTTACAGACTGCACTTTATGACCTGATGAAATAGTGTCAAGAATAGAATAAGATGACACCAAAGTTTATGTATGCCATCAATCAGCAATGGAATTTTAAATATTACACCTACGTACGAATATAGCACATTAAAATATAGCACTTGCTAAAATATTATTTTTGTAAAATGCAGACATTTTGGCAATATGAAAATAACAGGTATCACACGCAGGAAATACTAAAACAAAGGCATTTGCAAGCAGATATCATCTATTGTAATAAGAAGATTACTGCATGATCTTAGATTAAATTCACTTATGATGTTTTTAAACCTAACCTTTTGTATAATTGCAAGACATTAAATAACTCGTTCCCATTGATTTAACTCAATTAGCAAATTTATTGAATGACAGCCAAGTATATAATCAGTTTAGTTGTTTGCATTCACTTTCATCCTGTGCAATGACACATCCACAAATACCTGCAGTGGAAACACACCCGCTACTGGCTTGTTAGGCATTTTATGGAACCGAGCCATCCAGCCCAATAAAAGTGCCAGTTCAGCCTCTTTCCAGTACAGAACCAGCAGTAGGGCTAACTTAATTGGTTTCACGGACTCAGGTAGGGAATGAGAGAAGTTAGCCGAGTCTCCTCAAAAATCACTGCCTTGGCTTTAGGTTGATTGGGCTCATGTTTGAACTGTGGAAGAGCCTTTACTTTTTCATGCATTGTAACCCACAGTGAACTAATATTTTCAAGGCAGAAAGGAAAAACTATCAACAATATTTTATATCCTGTTCCTTGAACCTAATTCTGCAGTACATTGGTACAGTATATTGAAACCTTAGTGCAAATAGCCAACAACTAAATGATATTCCATTCAACGCCCATACTTTTGTCGTGTAGCTGATGTATTTCATCATTTTATTATTTTTATTTTCCCAAACAAACTGATACATCTTCAATCCAATATTTAAACTTTTGCCTAAATGCAAATTTTCTGTTCCATAAATGGAATTTGGTCAGAGGGAGAACAGGCTAAGTCTCTGACAGTTGTCAATTAATATGTAATACTTTTATTCTTATTTTCTCATTTGATGAGTTCATCATTATAAGAGATTTTGAGTAAACTCAATCTGATCTCATTTCCATACCTGGATAAACAGCTTATATTAAAGCAGCTTTTTTTAAAAATTGTGCTTCACTCCCACTTCTTTGCCATAGAATGTATGGCAAATCTTTTTTTCCATTTCTGAACGTAATGTAATTTTAAATACCTATCAATGTGATTTTAGAGACACTGACTCCAAGAAAAATAAATATCCTTTAAGTTTGTGCCCTTCATGAATAGAAATATAATTGAATTTCACAAAGAATCCTTCTTTGTTGGCAGTTTTAGTTCCTGTTTAATTTCTTGAAGACATGGGGCACTTTTACAGACCATCACCACAATCTAATAAAATTTTAACACTGATCTAAACTTTGATGCTGTGTTGTTGGTTTCAAAGTTGTGGCCACTTGCTATCCAGATGTTAGGTTTTTTTTGTCTAACCTTGCTAAGTGGAAGGGCTTTTAACCAAATGTTTTTTTTTTCTTCTTCTGCAATTGCATCTTAAAATGTTACTGTATGGTTTAATTTGGTATAATAGAAAATTTCAATGAAAATATTTTTAAAAGAAAATTAAGCATATCAAGGTTTAGGAATCCTTCCAACCTTTCTTTGATATGTGACCATGTTTATATTTGTCAAAGTAATTATCAGTACATAATAAATTACTATAAAATTAAAGAGTATTCTATTCTATGCCTTTCCTCTATAAACAAATAATTGAAAAATGACCATATATCATAACTCTGACAGCTATTAAGCACCAATGTTTAGCACATTATATAATTGTAATGGTGTAGCAGTGGTGTAGCGGGCCGAGCGGGTGCACAGTATGGTATCGCGAACCGTAGCTGGTGCAGCTCCTCAGCAAACGGATGGAGCTACAGGCCGGATTAGGTATTCACCTGGTTAATGGACTGCACACGCGCGATGCTGCGTGTCAAGTAACAGCACGTGGGTTTTCTGTGCCTCCTTCTAGATGGTGTTTAATTTAAACCTTCCAGAACTGCGGATCGGTGGCAAACATAGTGATGTCACCACCCTGTCCTGTGTAGCCCAGGATGGGAAGGATATAGAAGAAGCATGTAAAACTCAAATAAGCAGTATAAGAGAATATATATTTGGGAGAATTCGGTAAAATTAGAGTGGGTTACATACAGACACACATTTTAAAACAGATCTTGTTTGAAATATTGAAGAATTCATGTTCAGTAACATTACAGAAACTATGCACACTTCACAAGTAGGTGCTAATTGAAATGAATAGACCATTGTTTTAGATTGGAGACAGGCTGGCTGGTTGAATATCGACAAGATGCTCACTCAAAGGTCAATGAGAAGTTTTGTTTATCTAAAAGACAACAGATGGGATAAAAGACTAACTCCTATTGTTTGCTGGAGAAGGAGGGAGTTTTGCGGCAAGTGAGAGAGTCACATTGACTTTCTAGCAGTTGGAGAGAGTGAGTGAGAGAGTGAGTGAGTGAGTGAGTGAGAGTGAGAGTGAGAGTGAGAGTGAGAGTGAGAGTGAGAGTGAGAGTGAGAGTGAGAGTGAGAGTGAGAGTGAGAGTGAGAGTGAGAGAGAGAGAGAGAGAGAGAGAGTGAGAGTGAGAGTGAGAGTGTGAGAGAGAGAGAGGTAAAACAAGCTCTCTCGGCCACAGTGTGTGTGAACCTGAAAGCAGCAGAAAAACACAAGCCAGGAGAAGCTTGTTGAAAACAGAAAGCTCCAGGGTGGCGGGTGGCTGAAACTGCTATCTGTCTGATGTTTCTCTTGGAATAAGGGGAACAGGAAAGAACTCTGTAGTAGCCTGAAAGAAAGAGGTTATCATCTGGAGAACCCTGATGGGGCAAGTTTCATCAGCAAGACATTGAGGTGACTAATGGTGGTACTGTTGGAATCTAGGGGTTAAAACATTATGAAAGAAATGATTAATTAATGTTTATATTTACTGCATGGTTCAGGGAAAAAGAGGAATGTGATTAAGTGGCAATCACAGCATGGAGCAAAGTTGGCTGAACAAAATTGTCTGCTCCCAAATACAGGGAGAGGAAATGCATAAAACGATTTAGGAGGAATGCTCAAACTGAAGGAGATGGTGAGTAGCACAGGAGACACAGGCCAGACCAGAACAAAGAATGGCCTGCAAGAAACAAAGGGAATGGAAAACCAGTCTAGGAGGAAGATTAAGGCATGAGGAGGTGTTAAAGAGAACAGCAGAAATTAGCCAGACAGGAACAGAATGGTGATTAGAAATATCTGGGGATGAATTAATTTCTGATCAAAACAACAGGATAGTCTGGCCTGGAGGATTAAGATGGGAGCGCTACACCCCAGATATCTGCAAAACAGGAGATGACTTGTGATAACCCTTATGCAAAAAGATCTAGCAAAGGAAGACAACTTTTGTTCTGTATGATAAGGTTGATCTATATAAACTGAGCCAACTGGACAATAGGGGTCAGTCTTGGGGAATAGCTCACTGTGCAGGTGACCTATGAACTAACGACTGACCCAGAGCTCTGTTAAGTTTTATTCTTGTGCTGTGTAATAAATTGACTGTTGAACCAAATACCTTCTCCTATCACTTCATTCAAAGAACACGCTGGACTCAGACCACACATAGACTAAATTAAGAGCAAGGTAAAGCCAGAGTCCGACAGTACCTCAGTTGTGGAAATCCTGGAACAACACATCTCTCTCTGCAAACCCTACAAGAACCTTCCTGAGCTGTAAACATTTACCTTTCAAGCACCAAAGCCTGGTGAACTTTATACATGTTAAATTCTGTGCACAGTATAAGAATTGACTTCAACCAGCGAACTTGGAAGAATGAGAAGTAATATTGAACTGTGAACCAAAGAACTTTTCTTAAATTTACACACACATTATACATGTGCGCTTAGAATTAGAAGGGGGTTAATTTGGGTTAGTTAAGTAAATAGAGATAAGTAAGCTTGATTCTGATTTCATTTTATAAGGTAATTAAAAACAACTTTTGTTTAAGTAACTATTTGCCTTGGTGAATGTCTATTGCTGCTGGGTTTTGGGGTCCTTTAGGCTTGTAACAACAGTCTTGTGTTGACTAACCTGATGTGTGTGTGTTGATTTAGTAGCTCTACCGAAGTAGTCGCTATAATTTGTGACCTCAGCTGTAAGATTCAGCCAAAACTTGAATCTAGTTATCACAGACACAATGACAGTAGCAGCAGCTGTTAACATGGTAGGAGTTCACTTGCCACCCTTTTGAACCCATCAACCTTGGGTATGCCTTAATCAGGCTGAAACCCAGTTTGGTCTTCTTTGCATAACGACATAGGACTCAAGATGCATTGGACACTGCTACATCAGCTAAAGTGAGTGAAATTATTGCCCAACTCCCGACAGACTACCAGTACACCAGTTTACGCCAATTTCTCCTGGACACGCTGGAATTGACCAGGCACAAATGTGGCTTGTGGCTTTTGAATATGGAGAGACTGCATGGCAAGAATCCATCCAATCTGATGAATGAGATGCTTGTATTAGCGGATGATCATTCACATTGCTTGCTTTTTGAGACTCTATTCCTGTCAAAACTCCCAGGTGGTGTTTTGTTGGACTCTGGCTTTAACTTACTCTTAATTTAGTCTATGTGTAGTCTGAGTCCAGCGCGTTCTTTGAATGAAGTGATAGGAGAAGGTATTCGGTTCAACAGTCAATTTATTACACAGCACAACACAGCACAGCACAAGAATAAAACTTAACAGAGCTCTGGGTCAGTCTGTTAGTTCATAGGTCACCTGCCAGTGAGCTACTCCCCGAGACTGACCCCTATTGTCCAGTTGGCACAGTTTATATAGGTCAATCTTATCACACAGAACAAAAGTTGTTTTCCCTGCTAGATCTTTTTGCATAAGGGTTATCACAAGTCATCTCCTGTTTTGCAGATTTCTGGGGTGTAGCATTCCCATGTTAATCCTCCAGGCCAGACTATCCTGTTGTTTAGATCTGAAATTAATTCATCCCCAGATATTTCTAATCACCATTCGGTCCCTGTCTGGCCAATTTCTGCTGTTCTCTTTAACACCTCCTCGTGCCTTAATCTTCCTCCTAGACTGGTTTTCCATTCCCTTTGATTCTTGCGGGCCATTCCTTGTTCTGATCTGGCCTGTGTCTCCTGTGCTACTTCCCACCTCCTTCAGTTGAGCATTCCTCCTAAATCGTTTTATGCATATCCTCTCCCTGTATCTTGGGAGCAGCCAATTTTGTTCAGCCAACTTTGCTCCATGCTGTGACAGCCACTTAGCCACATTCCTCTTTTCCTGACTCATGCAGTCCAAATAAACTTATTGATTAATCATTTATTTCATACTGTTTTAACCCCTAGATTCCAACAGTCCCCCTTTTGGTCTCATGAAAATGAGACCAACCACCAGTTAACTTATTAGATAGAGAAATCCGGGTTACATGCCAGGGTTGGCATTTCTGATCCCTTGTAATCATTACACTCTTGAGAGGGCAGTAGGGACAAATACATGCCTTGGGGTCTGGGGATGTCTCTATGTGACAGCGCTCGTTGAATGAGGCACTGGAGGCAGGGAAGGATGCATGGGATCAGAATCAACGCCAAAACCACAAATCCAGCAACTAGCACTATAGTATGTATCCATCCCCAGTCTCCAGAGAACAAATTTCCCAGCCATGCGCTGCCCAAGGGTCGCCAGGTCTGAACCGGGACGTGAGCTAATTTGCGAATACCTGAAGAAATCTCCTTTACTGCTTGCCCATTGTCATCGATTTTTAAACAACAATAGATTCTACCATCAACAGACCCCGGAGTCCAATATGTTCTTTAAAGGGACCCGTTCAGAAAGTTCTTAGTCCGCAGTTGCTCACAGGTTCTCAGTCGCCGCCGTACGAATCTGTTCCAGTGTCCGTGCTGGTGGGTCCGTGGCTGCACACTGACTCCAATGATACCACGTCTCGCCTTTTCCCTGTAGTCGAACCGCGTGGGACTTCCTCTCCACCCCTCGGTAGGGTCCTGTCCACCTGGGCTCCGACCACTTTCTCTTGATGACCTTTAGCAGAATCCACTCCGCGACTGAAGGTATCGGTGTTTCCCCTTCTCTGTTGGGACTTGTGACCTGTTGTGAAAAATCTGACACCAGAGCCGTTAGTTTATCATAATACAGCTTGCATCCCATTGAACTTACCTCATTCTTCGTAGTCTGACTTCCGGCTCCCGGTCCCGGGAACTGGTGCCCCGTTCGTAGTTCATATGGAGTGAATCCTGTCACAGAACTTACCGAACTCCTTATTGACATTAATGCCAGAGGCAACGCATCCACCCAATTTAGTTTGGTCCGTGCCTGTACTTTCCCGATCTTACCTTTTATTGTTTGGTTCATCCTCTCCACTATTTTCTGCCATGTTAATGCCTTCATGGGTAAACGTAACATTTGGAGCATTCAGGATCTTTTCTAGTCTCGTCTGCCTTAACGAAGTCATTGTAAATGCTGTGAAGCTCACAAATGCTACAATACTATGTGTTGTTAATACTGTCAGGCCATGTCCCATTACTATGTGTGCCACCTTTTGTAGAATCTTTGCTACTCCTGCTGCATGTCTTGTACATGGTGGGTGTCTGTCTTCCGTTGGGTCTAGTGTGATACTCCCATACATGAGCACACATCTTCCACCCCCTTTTTTTCTGAAAAAGAACACCATCAATTGTGTGTGCTTTTTCAGAAACATCGAAAAAGAAAGGTAGTTATAATTTGGAATCGCCAAATCTATAGCTGTTGTAAGAGCTTGCTTCAATAGAATAAAACTCATCTCAGCCTGTGCAGTCCAATCAAGTGTAGCTCCCAGATTCCTCATCCCCTGCTCATTCACCAAAGTTCGCAGTGGATGTGTCAACTCACCATACGATGGGATAAACTGCCTACTATAACCTGACAAACCCAAAAACAAAAGCATCTCCTTTACTGTCTTTGGTTTTGGATGATGTAGTATTGCATCTGCCAAATAGGGGTGTAATCTGACAGTTCGAAGGTTATGGGATCAACCTGCTGACAAAAACCCACATCTGCTGATCCCACTGACCACAGGTTCTCAGGGAGAGAGTCTAGCATAGGGGCTGAGTCGGGGTGATCCATTTTCTCCCTACCATGAAATCGTTCAATCTGTCTATGCTCAAGGAGGACTTGATCATATGTAATGGACCAAATTCTGTATGCCTGAGCAGATGAGGAGAACTGCACTGTTGGTATTTGAGTGTCAGACCAGTCACCCAGGGACCTCAACTTCCGACACATCGGTCCCAAATCTTTTGCCTGGTGCGTAGTGCCAATTGCAAGGGTGACATGAGGAATGGCTTCCCCTGCCATCTCATACCATTCCAGCTGCTCAGATGTCAGTGCCACCGCAGCGGCCACTCCCTCCTTTCCTATCACTATGTAGTCCGAATTAATTTCCCATTGCCTGCCCTCTACCTCTTCATAAAAGGCATGCTGATACATTTCATCCCCATCCCTATCGTAAAAGAGGGTCATATGGGGAGGGTCCGAGGGAGGGGTATACGGGTGTAACGTCTGGATCCACGGCTTCCATTGATTATAAAGCTTTATCAGCCCTCCCTTCTGTGGGTCCTCAGGTTGCAGCAGCCCCCAGTAAATGTCAGCCCATTGTCCCTCAGACGCGGATCCTCCAGCTGCCGCCAACAACATCTGAGAACTGGAATGCAGTGTAGTTATTGAACAGTTCATAGAATATCCATTTGGAAAGGTGACCTCTATTCCGCTGGGTCCACAAAGGATCGATGCTCCGCACTTGACCAACAGGTCTCTGCCCAAGAGATTGGTAGGGCACCTGGCTGACAAAATGTACTGATGTGTAAAAGTCTGTCCTGCCACAGAAGTGACTAGTGGTGTAGAAAACGGCAGATTTTCTGGTGTACCCGAGAACCCTATCAGCTGGACGCTAGAGGATGATGTTTTATCTTGAAACTCAGTGCCAGTGAGTGTTGAAAACCTGGCTCCTGTATCCACTAAAAACGATACTTTCATGTCCATGACTTTCATCTGCAGGAAAGGGTCTGCCAACCTAGCCTGCTCGTGGGTACTCGGGCTCCGTCACTGTGGGCAATATTGCTCCTCCTCTGTCAGCAAAGGGAATTGTCTCCTCGGAGCTAGAGCCGCATAGGGTGCCTGATGTACCGGGGGTGGCACTGACGATCTCTGGGGCTGGACCCAAGGCTCCTGTTGTGGTGGTCCATAGCCCCTTGCCCCCGGGTCCCGAGGCTCCCAAACTAGGGGACAGTCTCTCTTTAAGTGTCCTGGCTGACCGCATCCAAAACATACGGCTGGCTGCCTTCGTGTAGCACTCCGAACTCTCCCTCTTACTCGGAATCCCCCCATTGGACCTCCCATTCTGCCCCCATCGGTGGGACCCGGTGCCCAATATGGGGCCGGGTGCCAATTTCTATCATTCCCTTGTGGTGGCTGCGGTGGCTGCTGAATCATCTGGTTCGCACCCTTTGAGGAAATCTTTTTTTCCTCATTCGCCTTTTGCCTAGCCTCTGCTAATTGAAGCTTAAGGAGTTGCACTTGTGCCGACTCCGTAGTTTGTTTGTCCTCCTTTTGCTTAGCCCTGTAACGTTTCAGGTGATGGGTCAAATGTTTTTCCCATTGCTCATTCGAGCAGCCAGGAATATCAGGGTTATTATCTAACGTCTCCCTCACAACAGCTGGCAGTCCGCTCGTTACTGCAGCCCTAAAGAGTGTAGTCTGCAAGGGATCTGTGGCTGGGTGTACTCCTGCTTTATCAGTCCAACTCTCCCTACACTGACTCAAAAAAGTCGAGATCTCCTCATCCTCCTTTATGGAAAAGGTCAGGGACTGCATGACACCGGGGTGAACGGGGAACTTATCTCTCATTGCCCCTCCTATTGCCGTAGCATGGTTGGCAAATGGCTCAGCATCGAGGCACCTAGTGATTCCTGCGATCATTTCTACCTGCTGAATCTCCCACAGCCCAAGCTGTTTCCCCAATAATGCTCTCCAATCCCCTATGGCTATCTTATGTCCCATCGTAAGTTGGCAGAACTTTCCCATCCACGCTCCCCCTCCCTCAGTCGGAGGTGGCATTTTGTCCAAAATACAATTCATGTCAGTGAATGAGAAGGGTTGATACCTTTCCCCAATTTGCGGACCCTCATAAATTAGCGGCATCTGTCTATATCTTTCTGGAAGCCGTACTTCCCCCCTTTCCCGCAACGCATATCCCAAAGGGGAGCAAGGGTTCTCCTGACCCTGTCTTCTGTGTGTGATCATGCTTCCCCTGATCGTGACTGGCTGTTCCTCCTCTTCACTCTCAACACTCACACTAGCTATTTCGGTTTCCTCATTCTGCTCTCTCTCCCGCTCCAATCTGACACTCGCTGGGTCATATCCCTTCCTATTCTCCTCTTCTTGTCCCAGCTCTCTCCCCGCTGTGTTTCCTAAGCACCTACTATGTTCCCTTACTGCAGCTATCTCATTCTGTCCTTCGTGTACTTGCTCTCTCTCCTTTGTTTTTTCCCATCGCATACTAGTCTCCCTTACTTTACATACATCATTCTGTATTTCCTTTGTTAACTCCTTCATGTCCTCCACCCTTTCCTGCATAACTCTTTTAAGTCTCTCCTTCGCCTCCTGGAGTTCGTGACCTGCTAATTCAGTGACCTCCACTATTCCCTCATTTATCTGCATCACGGGCATTTGGGAAATAGGATAAGGTGGTGGCCATATCTCTGGTAACTTTGGATATAGCGGGGCTGACGGCTTAACCTCCCCCGTATTCTCCTTAGTGATATGGGATCCTTTTTTAATATCATGTAGAAGGTTCAGTTCCACAGCCATGCAAGCCAATGTCATATTGTGTAAATCTGCCCTTCTCTGTTCCTTCACTCCTTTCTGTTGTTTGAGCCTTCTTTTATTCCATAAAGACCCTTGTCTCTTTGTCTCATGTTCCTGTACCTCCTTGGCTGCTTCCCTCTCTGCTTCTCCTAAGTACAGTAACAGCCGGATTTTTTCAAACCCTCGTGGTACCTTCCCCTGACTCTGCAGCTCTTTCCAAATCTGTTCGTACCGTGCCATAGCCTGTACCTCCTCTCCCTTCGGTAATCCTCCCAGTAATTGATTCCTTGTATTTTCCCACTGTCTGTCTACAGATGGGGGAACTCCTCTGTCTTCCCCGAACTCTTGCCCTATCTCCCTTATTACTCCTTCCATCTCTGTTCCGATTTTTTATCCCTTTAGACCTCGTACTCCCTGGCTCTCTCTCCTGGTAGGATTTTGACACCCTGCACTCTACTTCGCTCCTTTCCACGTTATTATAACCACCAGATGACCAGCAGCTCCCTGAAAACAGGTGTTCCCCTTCAGGGATGATCAGAGAGAGAGAGAGAGCCAGGTGGGGGATTATGTGTCTCGTGGTTGTGTGAAGTGTCTGTTGTTTGTTTTGCGGTTAGCTTGTTAGTTTCCCCCTTTGTGTGAAATGTACATTGTTTGTTTTGCGGTTAGTCTGTGTACACAGGTACCTCACTGTGTGACTGCCTATCCCCACTGTGTTTCCCTGATCCGTATTCTAAATACCTTGCCTCTATGCCCTCTCTACCCTGTAAAACAGTACAATCTGTAACCTCTGCTACCCCTTTTTCAGAAGTACTTAAAACATCGAGAGTAATACAGTGATATACACAGCAACAATACCAGCGTGCATGAAAAAACAGTTAAATGCCGAACACCTTATACAGATACTTATTACTATTATGGTACACGATTCTTAAACAAATACTTATTATACACTACTATGGTACACGATTCTTAAACAAATACTTATTACACACTATAGAAACAAATAACTATAACACAATACACCTTATACAGATACTTATTATACACTACTATGGTACACGATTCTTAAACAAATACTTATTACACACTATAGAAACAAATAACTATAACACAATACACCTTATACAGATACTTATTATACACTACTATGGTACACGATTCTTAAACAAATACTTATTACACACTATAGAAACAAATAACTATAACACAATACACCTTATACTACTTGGCCAAGTGTCTAAATCTACCTCTCGAGATTGCTACAAGGGGCTCCAACCCCGTTCTACTAGAGGGACCTCAACCTCCTTAGAGGGATTCCAACCGGACCTCAACCTCCTTAGAGGGATTCCAACCTTTTCCTAGAGGGACCTCAACCTCCGTAGAGGGATTCCAACCTCCTTTTCCTAGAGGGACCTCAACCTCCGTAGAGGGATTCCAACCTCCTTTTCCTAGAGGGACCTCAACCTCCGTAGAGGGATTCCAACCTCCTTTTCCTAGAGGGACCTCAACCTCCGTAGAGGGATTCCAACCTCCTTTTCCTAGAGGGACCTCAACCTCCGTAGAGGGATTCCAACCTCCTTTTGTTTTATTCTTGTCTTTAACTAGGTCTTTTGCAGAGTAGTGACAACACACAATTTTATCTTTGCCAATCGCAGAACTTCGTTTGAACAGGCGTCTGCTTACCTCACTCTGTTGAATGGTCACTTGTTGTTATCATCACCCCACAATCGACCGGTGTTTCGTATCTTTTCTTCCGTCACTTCTCCATCTTCATCACGTCGGGGTCACCAAATTGTTGGACTCTGGCTTTAACTTACTCTTAATTTAGTCTATGTGTAGTCTGAGTCCAGCGCGTTCTTTGAATGAAGTGATAGGAGAAGGTATTCGGTTCAACAGTCAATTTATTACACAGCACAACACAGCACAGCACAAGAATAAAACTTAACAGAGCTCTGGGTCAGTCTGTTAGTTCATAGGTCACCTGCCAGTGAGCTACTCCCCGAGACTGACCCCTATTGTCCAGTTGGCACAGTTTATATAGGTCAATCTTATCACACAGAACAAAAGTTGTTTTCCCTGCTAGATCTTTTTGCATAAGGGTTATCACAAGTCATCTCCTGTTTTGCAGATTTCTGGGGTGTAGCATTCCCATGTTAATCCTCCAGGCCAGACTATCCTGTTGTTTAGATCTGAAATTAATTCATCCCCAGATATTTCTAATCACCATTCGGTCCCTGTCTGGCCAATTTCTGCTGTTCTCTTTAACACCTCCTCGTGCCTTAATCTTCCTCCTAGACTGGTTTTCCATTCCCTTTGATTCTTGCGGGCCATTCTTTGTTCTGATCTGGCCTGTGTCTCCTGTGCTACTTCCCACCTCCTTCAGTTGAGCATTCCTCCTAAATCGTTTTATGCATATCCTCTCCCTGTATCTTGGGAGCAGCCAATTTTGTTCAGCCAACTTTGCTCCATGCTGTGACAGCCACTTAGCCACATTCCTCTTTTCCTGACTCATGCAGTCCAAATAAACTTATTGATTAATCATTTATTTCATACTGTTTTAACCCCTAGATTCCAACAGTTTCAATACCAAAAGTTAACATGGATTTCTGCCATCCCCATGACGTGGCCCGGGAGGCTGAGAGACTATATCATACACCAACACAAGATTCTGCTCACATATGCCTGTATTCACAGCAGATACACCTCCCATGTCCTACGAGCTTCCTGTGTCTGAGGTTCAAACATAACGATGGGCAATGTGAATGGTTTTTTTTTTTTTATATCCATCGACGTTGGGGAGATAATGCCCATAGATGCATCCCACCATGTAACTACCACAACAAAAATGTACGAAACGACAAAGCCGGCTGCCAGTAGTGGCCTCTGCAGCTGGCACAAGTACTGGCCTCCAAGATGACACTGGTAAACACAAGTTTCTCATAGACACAGGTGCTGAGGTCAGCTTGCTCCCGCCAACCTATTTTGAGAAGACATATAAGTGACAACACCTGGCTCTTCAAGCAACAAATGGGACTTTCATTCACAGCTTTGGCACACAACACATCATGAGTGGGAAAGGAGGAGTGACATTCTATTGGGATTGCGTTTTGGCTTCCGTCACACAGCCCATTTTTGGTGCAGATTTTTTGAGGTTCCATGACTTGCGGGTTGACATGAAGCTAAGGAAATTAGTTAATGCCACCATTTTTCAAATGTACCTGTTGGTATGGAGCAGAAGGAGAGTTTCGTAACTTGGGGTGCATACCCTGCATGAATTCACCTCCGCTGCCCTGCTCAACAGATTTCCTGGTGTGCTCTCTCTTAATTTCAATACCTCCAAAATAGCCATAGTGTGTCCCATTACGTTGACACCTCAAGCCCTCCGATTTACACCAGGTCTTGTCGTCTTCCACCTGATAAGCTGTGGCAGGCAAAGGCAGAATTTACTGAAATTGAAGAATTGGGTATTATTCAGCATTCCATCAGTCCTTGGGCATCACTGTTATACGTGGTACCCAAGAAAACAGGTGAATGAAGACCCTGCAGCGATTACCGCAGGCTCAATGATATACTACACCAGACATATACCCTATTCCTTATATACAAGATTTTGCTGCCCATCTGTACAATTGCCGTGTTTTCGCCAAAGTTGATCTTGTCAAGGGATACCATCAAATCCCAGTGCATAAGGATGACATTCCCAAAACAGCGATTATTACTCCTTTCGGACTTTTTGAATTCCTTACGATGCCATTTAGGTTGAAGAACACTACTCAAACTTTCCAGCATTTTGGGTGGGGATTTAGAGTTCACTTACATCTACTTAGATGACATCCTCATTGACAGTCTGACTGAGCAGGATTACCAGCTGCATTTAAGCCCCTTATTTCAATGGCTGGAAGAATTCAGACTTACTATCAACCTTAGCCAATGCCAATTTGGCAAGTCAACCATTGACTTCCTGGGGCAGAAGATCATGGCAAAGGGTGTCTTTCCCTTATCCGGCAAAGTCACACCGTCCATGCTTTTCCAAAGCCTACCACGGTTAAGGGACTGCAAAATTTTTTGAGCATGGTAAACTTCTATCACAGGTTCATTCCTGCAGCCGCTGACATTCTTCGACCACTGTTTCAGCTCCTCACCACGAAGTACAGGGAGTTTAACTGGACCACAGAGGCAGAGCTTGCATTTACAACTGCCAAAGATGCTCTGCCCAAAGCAACAATGCTCGCGAATTCTAATCCCAGTGCTGCCCTGGCACTGATGCCTCAGAATCAGCGGTGGGTGCAGTTCTTTCACAGTTCGTCAATGGCCATTACCAACCCTAGCTTTCTTTAGCCAACACCGATGGCCATCGGAGATAAAATACAGCACATTTGATAGAAAGCTGTTGGCACTATATCTAGCCACACGACACTTCCGTTATGTTTGGGAGGGTCAGCATTTCACTGCTTTTACAGACCATAAGCCACTTGTTTTTGCCTTCAGCAAAATAACAGACCATACATTTCTGATTTCACAACAGATGTGCGCCATGTCTCAGGGAAAAACAATCTCATTGCTGACATGCTGTTCAAACTGACAATACATCATATTCAGGGTGGTGTTGATATTCCTGAATTGGCCAGTGCATAAACCATGGACCTCGATATTCAGGTGTATGCTACTGCCATTACTAACCTGGACATACAGCGGGTAGCACCACAACTAGGTGGTCCAACTCTACTTTGTGACGTGTCTTTGGGCTACCCTAGACCAATGATTCCAGCATCTTGGAGGTGACATCTTTTTGACCAAATACACAGCTTGTATCATCCATGCATCAAAACAACCGTCAAGCTCATGTCACATAAATACATATGGCATGGACTGAAAAAAGAAGTTGCACAGTGGGCCCAGTTGTGTACCTCCTGCCAGACTTCAAAAATTCAACAGCACACCAAGGCACCTCTCCAACATTTCCCGGCAGTACGCCAGCATTTTGAACATGTGCATGTGGATCTGGTCGGACCATTGCCAGTATCTCAAAACATGAGATATATCCTAACCAGGCATCCATTTCAATTCCATGCCCTACTCCCATGCTGATATGTCTGACCATGACCTCATGCACTACCAAACCAAGGCCACTGATAAATTGAGGAGTACCATCTAATATTCCATCTGGGCACTCTCCAACCAGATGGCATTAATGTTGACTTCTCCAGTATCTGTTAGGACACTCTCCTGTCCTCCTTTCTTCCCCGTCCTTGTATTTCCTTTCCTCCAGCTCTCCACACTCTTCCCTCTTCATTTAGAGAGCTATTCCCTCCCCTTTTTCCACCTCACCTGTGGGCCTGTCCTCCTCCCGCTGTCGCACTCTTACCATTTTATTTAGGCTGCTGCCTGCATTTTGCTCGTACTTTGTGGGGTGCACTGAGGTAGCAGCATCCAAGCACAAAACTCAAAAGACTAAACACCAGTTCAAGCCTTGGTGGCTCCCCATGTGACTGGCTCAGGAGGGGCCAGCTCAGGTTTATATTCAGATCAGCTGATTGAGAGCCGACCAGGTGGAGTCAGCCTAATAGGTGGTCTTCCTGCAGGTACAGAGATCACCCCCTGCAGTAGGCTGGTGGTCGTATCACCACACCTTGACCAAGGACGCAGGTCTGAAACATTCCTTATGTCTCTTTATCTTTGCTATATAGAGAACTGGTACCCCACCAGCCTACTACAGGGGACAATCTCTGTACCTGCAGAAGAACACGGGAGGACAGGGCAACACCTGGCCGGTTGTCAATCAACCGACCTGAATGGACAAGCTCCACCCAGTTGGCTGTCAATCACTCTCCAGGATATAAACTGGGTCTGGCCCTTTCGGAGTCAGTCTCAGAGCTTGCACCAGTACTCTCACACCAAGTGTGGTGAAGGCTTAAGTTGAATAAAGCCTGTAGAACAAACTATGTTTTGTGAGTTTGCTTCTGTACGATAGCGCTCCTCAAGAACGGTAGATGACTTCTTGAGTTTCTGCAGTACTTTTATCTAAACTACTATCAAAGCATCCTCAGATTTTCTTTATTAACTACTTATTCAATCTTTTGAGTGATTTTTAAAGCAGTAGCTTTTTGCAATGACCTGCTTGCAAAAGGGAATAGCTCATTTTCGACACATTGTGAAAGCCTTTATTTTTCCTCCATTTAAAAATAATTATTTTCCTTATTTCAAAAAGCACAGAATGCTTTAGTCATTCAAGTTAATTTATTTTTCTTGGTGACCTATTCTGAAAGGTGAATTACTGTGGGGATTTCTCCACAGTACATTGTAATACATGGAGAAAAAGAGTGAACATTTACATTTATGGAGCTTCTTTCCTGACCTCGATACGTTTCAAAGCACTTTATGGATAATTAATTTTGAAAAAGTAGTTAGTGTTGAAAGATAGGAAAGTGGCAGCTTCAGTTCTGCACGTTCCCAGAAATATCATGAGTTAATTATTAGGTTTTCAAACATTTTATTTCTAAAAAGCTAGATTGTAATTTCTTGACTTCTCCCACTGGTCCTAAATTAGACCAGAAGATGCAAGAGTAGAATGGAGCCATTCAACCCATCGAGACTTCTCAGTTATTTGAATTGTGGCTAATGTATTTTTCCTCTCAACCCCAATTTCCTGAATTCTTGCCATAATCTTTGACATTTCTATTCATCTAGAACTTATCAATCTCCGCTTTAAAGACTTGACCTCCACAACTGTCCATGGTAACAAATTTCACGAATTCACCAACCTCTGGCTGAAGAATTTTTTTCCCCATCCCTTTATTCTGAAGGGATACCCTTTTATTTTGAGTCCATGCCCTCAGAACTTAGACTCTCCCACTACTGGAAATATCTCCACAAACACTCCATCTAGCCCTTTATCCCCAGTAGGTGTAATTCCAGATGCAAATAGTTTAACCTTTCAGATTTGTACCGTAACATCTTCAAATCTTCAAACAAATTATCTGAAGTCCAGATAATAGGATCTGTAATCTCACACCATAATGCGTCATACTGCTCAACAAGTCTCCTTGGGGGTCTGTGTTTTATTTCATACAGTGTCCATGGAAGGGAAGAATATTATAGAGTTCAAAGACTGATAATGCTGGACACTTGGTCATATTAAAAGTTGAACTTCATTTACAACGCAAAACAAATGAAGAGGTGTACCAGCATGCAAATCAATTTCGCTATAATACATGTTAATTTAACTAGTCAAGTCAAGTTTATTGCCATTTCATTGCACAAGTACAACTCGACAAAACAGCATTTTCCAGTACTCGGTGCAAAAACTTGCAGACACACAACCCGACATAACATGACATAACACGCCCACAGATAAATAATATGTATGCAGGACAAATATTCAAAAATACGAATACCTGTAACTAAATAATTATTGTTTCATGAATAGGAGAGCCTCGAATGGTTCATGTAAGCAGTTCCTTTTGTTGTCACTACACGTGGGAAGGAACTGTTCCTCAGCTTGATGGTGCTGATGGGAGTAGCTGAAAGATGCTATGTGCAGGGTGAAAGAGATCCTCAATAATTTTGCATGCCCTCTTCAGACAACCTTCCTGATAGATCATGTCAGTGGCGGGGGGGTGGGGGGGGTGGTGGGGGGGGAGGGGGGAGGGAGATTTAAGTGATCCTTTCTGGCACTCTCATGATCCTGTAGATTAACCTCCGATCCATTTCTCTGCATCATCCATACCAGTGGCCAGGATGCTTTCGCTAGAGCTCCTGTCGAAGGGTGACATGATGGGGGCTGGTCACCCTTGCCCGCTTTAGTCATCTCAAGATGTGCAGTCACTGTTGCACCTCCCTGACAACTGAGGAGGTGTCCACGATAGGTCACTACAAGCAACCACAACTACTGTGGGATAAAACAAATAATACCCACAAACCCTCTCCTGACAAGCAGGTATGTCAGTCAACTTACAGAAGTTTTTACAAATTAGATCCCTTTGTGGTGCATGCAAAAAAAAAGAGCCCATATCCATTGCCACACCTCACTATTAGTTTGTTCTCCAGCACAGCGCATGTTCCCCGTTCTGGAATGGCTCAGGTATTTGCAAAAATAAGAGGTGGGGTTTCATACCTGACATTTGGGAACTGACCCAGGAACTGGTTCATGTGACTCCAGGTGGGCAATTGTAAGGTGATTCAGGTGACCAACCATAAGGTGGTTATTGGCTATGGGCAGGACTGACATTCAATAACCAATGTTACAGACCCAGAGGACCCCAAAACCCAGACAAATGGCTACTTAAAAAAAGTTGCTGTTAATTATCTTTAAACATGAAAATAGGATCAGACTTTAACTTAATACTATAACTTCTTCTTTGGTTTGGCTTCACGGACGAAGATTAAAGGAGCAGTAATGTCCATGTCAGCTGCAGGCTCATTTGTAGCTGACAAGTCCGATGCGGGACAGGCAGACACGGTTGCAGCGGTTGCAAGGAAAAATTGATTGGTTGGGGTTGGGTGTTGGGTTTTTTCCTCCTTTGTCTTTTGTCAGTGAGGTGGGCCCTGCAGTCTTCTACAAAGGAGGTTGCTGGCCGCCGAACTTTGAGGTGCCAAGATGCACGGTTTGAGGCGATATCAGCCCACTGGCGGTGGTCAATGTGGCAGGCACCAAGAGATTTCTTTAGGCAGTCCATGTACCTCTTCTTTGGTGCACCTCTGTCTCGGTGGCCAGTGGAGAGCTCGCATATAACACGATCTTGGGAAGGCGATGGTCCTCCATTCTGGAGACGTGACCTACCCAGCGCAGTTGGATCTTCAGCAGCATGGATTCGATGCTGTCGGCCTCTGCCATCTCGAGTACTTCGATGTTAGGGATGAAGTCGCTCCAATGAATGTTGAGGATGGAGCAGAGACAACGCTGGTGGAAGCATTCTAGGAGCCGTAGGTGATCCCGGTAGATGACCCATGATTCAAAGCCGAACAGGAGCGTGGGTATGACAATGGCTCTGTATACGCTAATCTTTGTGAGGTTTTTCAGTTGGTTGTTTTTCCAGACTCTTTTGTGTAGTCTTCCAAAGGCGGTATTTGCCTTGGCGAGTCTGTTGTCTATCTCGTTGTCGATCCTTGCATCCGATTAAATGGTGCAGCCGAGATAGGTAAACTGGTTGACCGTTTTGAGTTTTGTGTGCCTGATGGGGATGTGGGGGGGGCTGGTAGTCATGGTGGGGAGCTGGCTGATGGAGGACCTCAGTTTTCTTCAGGCTGACTTCCGGGCCAAACATTTTGGCAGTTTCCACAAAACAGGATGTCAAGCGCAAACAGAGGAACTATTGACATGCTCTTTGCCATCAGACAGCTCCAAGTGCAGAGAACAAAACAAAGGACTCTACATCACCTTTGTTGACCTCACCAAAGCCTTCGACACCATGAGTAGCAAATACTAGAGCGCCTCGGATGCCCCCCAAAGTTCTTCAACATGGTTATCCAACTGCACGAAAACCAACAAGGTCGGGTCAGATATAGCAATGAGCTCTCTGAACCCTTCTCCATTAACAATGGCATGAAGCAAGGCTGCGTTCTCGCACCAACCCTCTTTTCAATCTTCTTCAGCATGAAGCTGAAACAAGCCATAAAAGACCTCAACAATGAAGACGATATTTACATCCGGTACCGCACGGATGGCAGTCTCTTCAATCTGAGGCGCCTGCAAGCTCACACCAAGACACAAGAGGAACTTGTCCATGAACTATTCTTTGCTGACGATGCTGCTTTAGTTGCCCATTCAGAGCCAGCTCTTCAGCGCTTGATGTCCTGTTTTGCAGAAACTATAACTTAACTCCCTTCTAAGCATACTTGTATGTAATGTGTGTACAAGTTCAGAAAAGTTCTTTAATTCACAGTCCAACTTCACTTCTCACTCCTCCAAGTTCATACTCTGCACAGAAAATAACATTCATGAAGTTCACCAGGCTTTGGTGCTTGAAAAGTAAATGGTTACCACTCAGGAAGGTTCTTGTCAGTTTTCAGAGAGAGATTTGTTGCTTGTTGAATACCCACAATTGATTCCTTCAGATCAGCCATGTCAGTGTCTTGCTGAAAAAGACTTGCCCCGTCAAGGTTTTCTAGATGATAACCTCTTTCTTTCAGGTCACCACAGAGTTCATTTTCTGTTTCCCTTATTTCAAGTGAAACATTATGCAGCCAGCCATCTCCTCTTATATGGACCACAAGTTCTTTGACCAGGCTGAACTAAGAACTCACAACCCATCTTCAAAATGGGGTTTTTCCACAAGCTTGTCAGCTTGTCCTGTTCCAGTCCCAGCTGTTGCTGCTGACCTGTGGAACTGAATTCTCTCTCTCTCTCTCTCAGAGAAAACGACATGACCCTCTTAAAACAGCAAACTGCACTCAGTTTGCTACACCGGACCCATCTTCTAAGTTCATTCATCTGTTGCTTTCCAAAACAATAATCCATTACTCCACAAGAAGGTGTTAATTGAACATGCTGTGAAGTCCTTAAAGGCATTCTTCAAAGATTTTGCAAAGGCACCCAGAGCCTAAACATTCTGGCTTGACTAGAGCTCTGGCATTTTAAATGAGATCTGTTTGAAGTGTTTGTATGTGACCTACACTAAAAAAAACTGCCACAATTTATCTCCTTTAAAACAGATTTATATACAATATAAAATATTACATAACCTGTCACACCAGAGACAGTGACCTTCAACCTTTTTTCTCTGTCCGACATGTAAGGTGACTCTTTGTGTTACACAGTTCTCTCTCACATTTCATTCCTGGTTATCTAGACGACCTCTCGTGTTACCCTTGCATTGTCATTATTGGTTTTCTTTTATCTGTTATAATCCTGAGCTCTGTAATCATGTTCTTTACACAGCTGTACAAATGTTAGAGATAACATGTTACTTTGTTCGCAGAGAAACCATTTTTAATGTGCTAGGTATTTTATGACAAAAAATTAAATACTCAGACATCTCATTTTAAAATCTTCATCCCAAAATCTCTGCATTGCACCAACCTACATTGTCCATTTAAATCTTCTTCAGCAATGGAGAAAAGGACAATTACAATGTTTAAAGACATTTAGACAGGTTCCTGGATAGGAAAGCTTTAGTGGAATACAGGCCAAAAGCAGGCATGTCACATCAGTTCAGGTAAGCTATTGTTCAGCTTGGACAAATTGTGCCAAAGAGCCTGTTTCTGTGTTGAAAAACTTCACACATGAACCATCCTAGACTCTCATTTCTACAAAACAATATTTATTCATGTGTATAGATAAAATACTTGTCTTTCACATGTATTGTTTGTCTGTATGTATGTTATGTCTGGGTGTATGTCTGTGTGTTTTGGACTGAAAATCAGAGAACGCTGTTTCATCAGGTTGGACTTGTGCAATAGAATGACAATAAACTTGACTTGGCTTCTTGACACCACATCCACGACCCTAGGAGGAGTCTGTATTTTTTTTTTTAAACATCTGACTCGTAAAATTTCCCTGATTGTCATTCTACAATGTGTAGCTGTGCCCTCAGCTGCAAAGACAGGTTTAACCATAATTTCCTTCCTCCAAATTTTTTCCCCTCTACTTCTCTTTCCTCCTTTAAGACACTATTTGAAATGGATCTCTTGAAGGAAGGTTTTATAACCAACTACTCTAATATCTGCTGATATATTTTGGTGTTTTTTTTTTTAAACACTACACAGCACTCCTGTTAAACTATTTTTGAGCTGCCATACAGCTGTGTTCTTTTCTATTTTAGTTTACAGTCCCCATACATTTCTACATAATATTCATTTGGGTCTTTCAAGAGTTTATTAAGAACGTGTTTGACCTTGGATTGCTTTACATGCAGAAAGATTTGCAGTCACGTTAAGTATTATTGAAGCTATCTTTTTAATTCCAGATTTATCCAATGAATTGAAAGAAAAATCATTAGCTGTCAAGGAGAGATTTAAATTCATGTATCCAGGATTCAAGCCCAGTAACATGACCACGATGCCATTTAACCATTTGTGAAGCTCACAATATTCACTACTTTTGCCAACATAAGAGTGATAACTGCAAAAAAAATTAACTAAATCAGCATAAGCTGATTCACAAATGTTTTGCTTCACTTACTGATCAACCAATTCTTGATCAAGTGCTTGCTCATTCTATCAATTCCATTGTCAATGTGAGTTTATTGTTGTATACACAAGTACAATTTACAGACACACCCAACTCCTTACATACTGGAGCGAAACAGATACATAAAGATACACCTGTGATGATAGTAATCATGTTTGCATGGCCACTGGCAAGGCCTTGATTATAGGTACTGTTTGATTATACTTGGCTGCAACCAGGGGCTGACAGAGTATGCAGATCTCTAATGGAGGCTTGCATTTTCATGGCATGCCTCATGGTGCTGTTTATATCAAGTTTAAAGTAAAGAACCTTTTCTTTCATTTATGTGTTGTCTAAGAACTCACATATACAAATACAAGATGAAACATGGTGTCAGAAGTGGGATGAAGATAATTAGAAGGAAACTCTTTAAAAGGAAAATCTAAAGTCAGCAACTGATCAGAGAAGAGAAGATAACAAAGAGAAAAATGGAAGGATTACATCCACCAGCAAATCTTCAGCTGACAGGTAATGTGGCTGAAAATTGGAATAGATTTAACAGCATTTTAGATTGTATTTAGTGGCAGTCAGAGCTAACGATAAAAGTGATAAAGTGAAAGCATCAGTTTTCTTACATGTCATGGGTGAAGAAGCCCAGGAGTTGTATAATAACTTCACATTTGCTGCTGAAGGAGACAAAATTAAATTGGAAAAAATAATGGAAGAGTTTGAGGCATATTGCATACCGAAAGGTAATGTGACGTTTGAGAGGTACAGATTTTTCATGTGCACAGAAAACAGATTGATCAGTATGTGACTGAATTGAGAAACAGAATTTGGTGGACTGACCAACTTGCTGATAAAAGACAGACTTGTGTGGTATTCCAGATAATAGTCTAAGGGAAAGATTGCTACGAGAGCAAAATCTAGACATGGACAAAGTCATATCACTCTGTAGAACTTCAGAAACTGTAAAAATGCAGGCAAAAGAGCTGTTCAGTGAAACTAGCTGCAATGTGGATACAGTGAGCAAGACCGACATAAACCATTTAACAAAAAGTGCACCAAAATGGAAAGAGAGGCATGGCCAGCGAACAAACATGAAAGGGACATTCAAAAGCCATGTCGTCGATGCGGTACACAACACCTACCAAAAAAATGTCCAGCATATGGGAAAACATGGTATATGTGCCACATAAACAACCATTATGCCTGTTGCTGTAGGAACCAAGTGCAACAAAGCAAGGTTCATGCAGTAGATGAAAGGGAGATAGAGGAATTCTATGTAGATGTTGTGAATGAAAACAAGAAAACAGAGACTGGACATTGAGATTAAAAGTGATAACATATACATTTCAGTTAAATTGGATAAGGGAGTACAAATTAATGTAGTATCAGAAACTGATTTTAAGAATATTAGACCCAGACCGCATGGAAGATGTATGGAACAAAAGTGAAGGCGACAGGATATTCAGGTACCAATATACCAGTGCAAGGAGAATGCATGGTCAAAGTGAAACACAAGGACAAATAGCACATTCATTGTGGTACCAAAGGATGTACAGGCCATACAAGATTTAACAACCTGTGAGAAACTGAACCTGGTAAAAAGAGTCCTTGCTGTGGAAAGGGAAGGAGAGACAGTCTATGATGAACTCATGAAAGAGTACAATGACCTATTTCAGTGTCTAGGCTGCCTTCTAGGAGAACACACCATCAGAGTGGATAAACGTGTGCCACCGATAATACATCCATGCAGAAATGTCCAATTTGCATTTCAAAAGCAACTAAAGGCAGAGTTGGACAGGATGAAAAGCCTGAATATGGCTTAGAAGATAGATGAGCCAACGGAGTGGGTGAGTTCACTCATTGTTGTGGATAAAAGAATGGAAAGCTTAGAATTTGCCTGGATCAAAGAGATCTAAACAAAGCAATAAAAAGAGAACACTTTAAGCTTCCGATGTGTGAAGAAATCATGTCACAGTTTCCAAATGCAAAGTTTTTCAGCAAGTTGAATGCATCATCAGGCTTTTGACAGTTGAAATAGGATGAAGCAGATACAGATTCCTAAGGTTACCATTCAGTATTGCCTCAACTCCTGAAGTGTATCACAAAACTATCTATATGGTCTATGAGCTCCTGAACAGAGTTGATACCACAATGGATGACATCAGAGTATGGAGAACCACAAGAATGGAGCATAATGAGAGACTAAGGAAAGTGCTGGAAGCAACGAGGAAAGCAAACCTGACGCTGATGGAGAGAAATGCCAGGGTGACAGAACTAAAATTTGTAGGAGATATTATTGGCAGTGTGGGTATCAGAAAGGTGTCTGCCATGGGGAACATGCCAAGGCCACAATGCAAAAAGGACGTCCAGAGGTTTAATGGAATGGTCAACTATATGGGTAAATTCATATCCAACCTCTCAGAAAAGATGGCTCCAGTGAGAAGACGAACAGAAAAGAACATTGAATGGGAGTGGAGTCATGGGCACGAAAAGTCATGGAGGGAACTAAAGGAACTGCTCACAGAGGAACCAGTTCTGAGGTTTGACGACCCAGCGAGACCCATCAAGATATCATCAGATGCATCACATCATGAGCTCGGTGCAGTTCTTCTGCACAAAATATGATAATTGGCAACTCATTGCTCATGCATCACGCTCAATGACAGATACGGTGAAGTGATACGCTCAAATTGAAAAGGAGCTGCTCAGCATCACATACGCCTGTGAAAGATTTCATCAGTTTGTGTCAGGACAAGCAATCAGTGTAGATTAACCATAAGTCCTTGATTGCATTGTTCCAAAAGCCATTAAATTAAAGTCCACTTAGAATACAAAGAACAATGATTAGGCTGCAACACTATACACTGAATGTACACTCCAGGTAAGCTAATGTAGACAGCAGACACATTATCTCGAGCTGTTAACACAAGAGATCCTGCAAACACCAAAATGGATGAAGGCGTGAATGCCTTCATGTACATGATCACAAGTGCACTGCCCATACCAGATGCAAAAATAGAGCTTATAACGTCAGAGACAAACAAAGATGAAACACTGACACAACTGAGAAAAACCATCTTGGATGGATGGCCCAATATGAAGCAGGACTGCTCACCTGACGTTTCAGAGTACTGCATCTGCAGGGCGGAACTATCTGTGGTTGAAGACATCATCTACAAAGGAATCAAAATCCTTATCCCAAAGAGTCTGAAAAAAAGAGATGCTAAAAAGGATCCATGGAGGAAATCTCGGAATCGAAAAGTGTAAGAAAAGAGCATGAGAGGTGATGTACTGGCCAAGAATCAACAATGATATAACAAATGAAGTGTCAAACTGTACAATATCAAGCAAGTAATCCTGCAGAACCACTAAAGCCACACCCAGGACCATACAGACCTTACCAGAAGGTAGGCGCTGACCTATTTGAATGTCAAGTGAAGGACTATCTTGGTCACTGACTATTACTCCCTGTATCCAGAGGTGTGTAGACTGCACTCCACCACTGCAGAGGCTGTAATAACAGGTATGAAAGCCATATTCTCCAGACCTGGCATGGCAAGCAAAGTCTTCACAGACAATGGACTCCAATTTTGCAATTTAAAGTTCCGACAGTTTGCCAAAAAGTGGGACTTTGTACACACCATGTCAAATCTTCATTTTCCACAATCCAATGGACTAGTGGAAAAATCAGTACAGATAGTGGAAAGACTGATGAACAAGGCAAAAGACAGTGGAACAGACTTCTACCAGAGCATGCTAGTATACCGCACAACACCGCTCGAGTGTGTTATGTCACCAGCACAACCCCTTATGGGATGTAGGCTAAGATCAAACCTACCCATTCAGGAAAACCTCCTAAAAACAAAAAGAGGGGAAGAAAGTGAGGAAGTTCAAAGAAGAACAACGAAAATCAAAAGTATTACTTTGACAGAGGAACAAAAATCCTACCTACACTGGTGACCAAGTAAGGCTAAAAGACAAAACAAACTTATGGACTCAGAAGGGAATTGTCATTAGTGAAATCCAGCCAAGATCATTCACCATTCAGACAGATAAAGGTGCTGTTCTGCAAAGGAATCATCAAGATCTTCAAATTGGACCAACCACAGTAGATGGAAAGATGGATAAAGCTGAATAATCTGAATACACAGCTGAGAAGACATTGTCTGAGGCAACAACTCAGATTCAAGGACAATCAATCAGCAGATCGTCAAGACATGTGAATCCTCCTAAGAGATTCATTGAGCAAATTGAAATACTCCTGTTAAAGTGCTATCTTATTCAGTCTTCAAGTTTTAGTGTATGTAAGTGTTAACAAAACAAGTCTAAAAAATGTTAACAATATTGATCTTATTAAAATGTAAGTTTCTGGAGTAAGTTAAAATTGCAGAGTTATACAAAGAGAACATGTTAGTTAAAAGTAAGATACTTTTGTTTTAAGAAAGGGAGATGTAGTGATAGTGATTATGTTTGCATGGCTTCTTGCAAGGCCTTGATTATAGATACTATTAGATTATTCTTGAATGCCAGCAGGGGGGCTGACATAGAGCAGGAGACACAGTATGCAAGATCTGTAATGGAGGCTTGCAGCCTCATGGCATGCCTCATGGTGCTGTTTGCATCAACTTTAAAGTAGATAATCTTTTACTTCATCCATGCATTGTCTAAGAACTCACACATATGAATACAAGATGAAACAACACCACTACTTTACCAAAAATTAAATTTGAACAAATGCAAGGCAGTAAAATGGATGATAAATTTTAAAGTTTAGATGAATAAATAAATTCAGTGAGTACAAGAATATAAGCAACATTACAGTAGGGCAAATTCAAGTTCAATTTAAAGTTCAAGTTCAAATGTATTGTCAGAGTATATACATGGGAACACATATTATTTCTTCTTCAGGCCAGGCAGAATTTATTCTTATCGGTCATGTAAACTATACTCAAAAAGAAAGAGGCATATACATAAGAGATAAATATAAACAAAGAAGGAATTGACAGCATACAGGAAAAAATAAATATTCAATAATAAGTACTGTGCAAACTAAAAGTCCTTAAATGAGTCTCTGAGCCTGTTGTTTAGGAGACTGATAGAGGAGGGGTGGCAACTGTTCCTGAACTTTGTAGTTCAGGTCCTGTGGCATCTAAACCTCTTTATGGTCGCAGTGAGAACAGAGCATGTTCTGGGTGATGTGGATCCTTGATTATTGATGCTGTTTTCATACTGTAGCATTCCACGTCAAATTCCTTGATGGTGGGGAGGGTTTTGCCTGTGATGTACTGGACTTTGTCCATTACCTTTGGCAGGGCTTTCCACTCAGAGGTATTGGTGCCCCAATACCAGGCCATGATGCAGCCAGTCAGTACACTTTCCACTACACATCTGTACCACTTTGCCATGGTTTCCAATGACATACCGAACTTCCACAAACTCCTGACGAAATAGAGACACTGATGTGCTTTGTTCACCATGACATTCATGTGTTGAGTCCAGGAAAGATCCTCCAAGATAATAACTCTCAGAAATTAAATTTTTTTCACTCTCTCCACCTCTGATCCCCCAATGATCATTGAATTGTGCACCTCTTTTTTTTTCCATCATTCTAAAGTCTGAAATCAACTCCTTGGTTTTGGTGACATTGAATTAGAGGTTGTTGTTAGACAGATCTTTCAGTGGATAGTTAAGGTTAGGGTTGTATAGGGAGTTTCAAGAGCATGATAGCTGCTGGGATAAAAACAGCTCTTGAACCTGGAGGTGCTGGACTTTAGGCCTGAAGGGAGCAGTGAGAAGAGGATGTGACCAGGGTGATGGGGGAATTTTGTGATGTTGGCAGCCATCTCGAGGCAGCATTTTACAAAGATCTCTTAATGGATGGGAAGTAAATCACAAAATTCTGTAGACACCATGATTGAAGTAAAAACAAAATGCTGGAGAAGCTCAGCAGATCAAACAGTGTCCTTCATGTAGCAAAAGTAATGATATATAACCGACATTTTGGGCTTGAGCCCTTCATCAAAGTATGAGAAAATGCCAGCAAGTATCCGAACAAAGGAGTAGGAGAAGGGAGAGGGGTTGCAAGGCAGGAGATGATAAGTGGAGAAAGGAGGGAGGGGACAGCAGCACTGAGGGGGAAGGAGATGGTAAGGCTGTGTGGGTGAAAGAACTGGAAGGGCAGGAAAAGGGGGGTGGAGAAAGAAAAGACTAAAGGGTTTAATGGAAAGCAGTAAAGTCGATGTTCGTGTCATGTGTCTGGAGGGTGCCCAGATGGAAAATAAAGTGTTGTTCCTCCAATCCGCACTCATAATCTGGTTCCCACCCACCACCAAACTAGTTTAAACCCTTCCCAATAGCTCTAGCAAACCTGGCCACCAGGTTATTGTCCCTTTCCAGTTCAGGTGCCGTCTGTCCTATTTGTACAGGCCAGACCTTCCCCAGAAGATACACCAATGATTCACAAATCTGAACCTCCACCCCCTGCACCAACTCTTTAGCCACACATTCATCTGACACAACTTCCTATTCCTACCCTCTCTGGCGCGTGGCACAGGGAGGAATCCTGAAATTACTGTCTTTGATGTCCTGCTTTTTAACTTCTTTCCTAACTCCCTATATTTCCTCTCTAGGACCTCAGCACTACTCCTATCTATGTCATTGGACCCTATGGACCACAACATCTGGCTGTTCACCCTTCCCCTTCAAAATACTGTGAACTTGATCGGAGACCCTGGCACCTGGGAGGCAATATTTCTGCTGGAGCCTCAATCTTTCTCATAGAACCTCCTATCCTAATTAATGACTCCCTAATCACCATAGCTTTCCTCTTATCCACCGCCCCACCCCACCCCACCCCCCACTTTCCTTCTGAGCCGAGGTTTCAGACTCTACGCCAGAGATATGACCATCTCAAATTGTCCCTGGTAGATCATGCTCCCCAACAGTATCCAAAATACTTTATGTATTGTTGAGGGGAATGGCTATAGGGTTACACTGCGCTGACTGCCTGCCTATTCCCCTTTCCTCTCGTAACAGTCACCCAGCTACCTGCCCCCTGACATTTGGTCATGGGTTTTACTCATTCAGTACTGGAAAAATTCTCCTATGTATTTCACATTGGGTAGTCCAGAATATCAGAGCTGAGATAAAATGTGTGAAATCTACTGTTTCATCCAATTAACACATGCAAGTGAGGATAATATTTTATTCCCTTGTATCTCTTCCTAAATCTTCTGTCCAGTGTTTCCCAACAAAGCAATTCTCTCCTTCCTAACATTCATAGTCCCTCAACACCCATTGCAATCTTTTCAAAATTCTAAGTATCATTTCCAAAACCATCTCCCTAATATTTTAGAGTGAAATATTCCATCTTTAAGACTGACTGAGGCTTGTTCCCTCCCCATTGTCAGAGCTCCTGTGGCTTCTAGTTGACATTCTTTGAATACATCTTGCTGAAAGCCAATTGGTGATTTCCGGGCAGAAAGCTAGATTTGTCAGACAGCATAGTACAAGAACTCAGCAGAAGCTGTTTTCTCATTTCGGGAGAGCAGTTGAAGCAACAAGGACATGTTGCTAAGATTAGATGGCAGTTCTCTGCAGAGTTCTTTGAGTAGGTATGGGGGACAATGTAGGGAAACCTTGAACTTCTGTGGATGCTGCAATGGAGTTTTTGTTGTAAACCTGGGTGGGGAGGGCATCCTTGCTGTCTGTCAGATTGCTTCAACACAACCATTTCCATGCTTGCCTTGGACACCTAACGCTCACATTAAAAACTTAATTAGTGTGTGTGTGATCCCTATGGTAGAAAAGGATCACTGGAGTCTCCCCCCAACCTTCAATATCGATATGATCGACCATGATTGGTGTCTGAAAAGGGGTCGCAAAATTGTTGAGGACCCCTTCCACCCCGCACACAGCATCTTTCAGCTGCTCCCATCAGGAAAGAGATACAGGAGCATCAGAGCCCGCGCCGCCAGGCTGAGAAGCAGCTTCTTCACACAGGCAGTGAGAATGCTGAACGACCAAAGGAACTGCTCATGTGAGCTATCCAAGACTCTCATGTTCTCGAAATAAAATTAATTAATTTATTTATAGTATGTCTGCATGTTTGTTATATTTGACTGTGTCTGCATGTTTTGCACTGAGGACCGGAGACCGCTGTTTCATCAGGTTTTACTTGCGCAATCAGATGATAATAAACTTGACTTGACTTGGTGTTAAGTCTCCAGCGGAGTTTTTCCATTTTGGCCCTCTTAATTGTGTAAAGTAGTGGATACACAAATTATTCCTCTAAGTATGCACAAAATATTACATTCACAGAGCAGCTATTACCAAGAGATTTACATATGTATATAGTCAGGCATCACTTGGACAAAGACCAGTGATCCAAGTATCCACTCAGAGACAATGGAAACAGCAATAAATTAATGAGGAAATGCAATCCCATTACAGAAAAATTAATATTTATCTTATTTATTATAATGAGCAGCATACTCAAGGAACTTAATGTTCATTTCAAAATGCTTGAGTGTGCTTTTAAGATCCTATAAAGTAGTCAACAAAAGGAATTAATTGAAAATATGAATTGAAGGGATTCTCAATCTTGCAAGGTTCAAATAGATATAAACCAATTATGCCAAGCAGATAGGAAGATGATAAAGCAAATGCACACAGTAGGTTACACAGAGAATCTCTGCAATAGTCAGTCACCAAAAATTCTTTGTATTAATTTCTGTAAACAACCCCATCTCACCCAAAAAATTTACACACTGACCTCTCCCTTTTCTCACATAAACCCTTTACCCAGCCACTAACCTTCTCCCATCCATTCCTTTCTCATTCCCACCCAACTGTCTTGTACCCAATATTCTCCAAAATAAAATCTCTCACCTCTCTGTCTCACCCAATTACCCTCCACCTAATTTTTTCCTAAATAACCCAATCTGTCCCCCTCAGCTGAACATCCTACAGCCAAACCTTTCCCACTCTGCTTTCTCCCAACCTAAACCATACAGCCTCCGCCCAACTAATCCGCTCGCATCCATTCTCTCCCACTCTGTCATCCTACACCAAATCTCTCCCACTCAACCTTTTCCCATTGCCGCCAACATGTTAGTGTGTGAGCAGGTGTGTCTTACAAGGCCGGAGACCTTTCAGATCAGCAACTCCTGGGATCCTCCTCTGAATATCTGATTTTCCAAGGAGGCTTCCACTTCCACTACTACAAGTATTTATGAACTTGAACAATCACAGCACATGTTCACATATGGGGGGAGCTGCTAATCACTGGAAAATAACAACCGTTTCATTGAGTTCATCTGCATGAAATTTAGCCCAATGATAAGATGAGACAGGAAATAAAAGAACAGACATTGAAGCAACCCTTGGCATCTTGGCAATGTTTTTTTTCAGCTGCTTGTGAAAATGAAAATGGCACAGGTACATTCAGGCCAGGTAAGTAATTTGCTTGCTTGGCTTTGGAAAGTAAAGGAGCGATGGCCAGAACTGATCTTTAACTCTATGCAAATTGGGCTACGATATTTGTTTCTGGGTAAGACACAGTCATAATTTTAGTGACTGGGAAGAAAGATTCTTGGCTGCACCTTTTCTATCCAATCAAAGTATTTCTGCAGCTAAATGGCCTCTGCAAGCATTCCCTGAAAGCCATGCTGCTATTTCAGGAATCATTGGAAAATGCTAGACTGGAACCACAAGCCTATCTATGGGGTTCTGAGATCAGCCCAGAAAAAAATGTACATGCTGCTTGATACATCTAACCCTCACGTGACCATTACCGCCACATTTTAAATGACAATGACTGGCTTCTCCAACCATCACGCAGCAAAATACTTTCATCTTTGGTAAATATACAAAGCTTCCACTACTTTCCAGAACTTAGTTTAATTTCCTGGAAGATGTGGTCTGCAAAACATTGAGAAAGTCCCAAAAATAGAAAAAAATGCAGATGCTGGATATTGCCATGGTTGGTGTGGAGGTTAAATAACACTAGCGATCGAGACAGGGATTCGCTAGTGGGCAAAGGAGTTAAGGGTTATGGGGATAAGGCTGGAAAGGGGTACTGATGGTAGTGATCAGCCATGATCTGTAAAATGGCGGTGCTGGCTCGACGGGCCGAAGGGCCTACTCCAGTTCCTATAGTCTATTGTCTGTCTGCATGGGTTTTCCCCGGGGGCTCTGGTTTCATCCCACTGAAGCATACCGATTGTGGGTTACCAGGGGGGGTGTATTTGGGCAGCTTAGAGATGTGGGTCGAAATGGCCTGTTACTGTGCTGTATGTCTGAATTTAAACTTAAAATTTAACGAATCTGAAATAAATACCAAAATATAGAGAGAGGAGGAGAAAGTTCTTCACCCAGAGTCTGGTGGATCTGTGGAATTAGTCGCAACAGACGGCTGTGAAGGACGCCATTAAGTATATTTAAAGCAGAGTTTTGATAGGTTCTTGATTAATAAGGGCATCCAAAAGTTATGAAGAGAAGGCAAGAGAACAGTTTTGAAAGGAAAAATTATCAACCAAGATTGGAATGGTAGAGCAGACTCAATGGGCCTATGTGTTATGGTCTTCTTGTCTAAAATTCAGAAGATAGTTAAGTCAGGCAGCTCTTGGCAAAGAGAAACAAAGTAAAGGTTGAATGATGTTTCATCTGAAGGCTGTTTCAAGTTTAATTGTTCACTTTTATGATCAAGATTGCTTCAGAAAAGTTAAGTTGGTAACAGTTACAAATTCTCATGTTCCCTGTCCCTGAATTTGCACTTGCATTTGTGAAACTACCTCATGATATCTATGTTAAAGGTCCATGGGTTTCACACCTGAAATGTTCCCTGCAAATGCTTGTCCTATCCAGAAAAACCAGGGGACAAGAACAGAGTGAAACACAAAAGTCTGCAGACACTGAAATTGGAGTAAGAAAACAAGAATGGTGGAGGAACTCGGCAGGTCTCGCAGTATCCATAGGAGATGAAAGTAGATCTTTACCACCTATGGCCATAGCGTAAATTACGGAGTTCCTCCGGCATTTTTGTGATTTTACAAGAAAAAAATGCATTGTTTGGAGCACATGAGCACATTGGTTTTACCAATGATTTTTATTGTTCTATTTAATAAAAACAACAAAGGTTTGAAACTCACCATACAATCTGTGAATTTTAATTTTACAGTTAAATACACCTGGAATATTTTTTAAATGGCTACTCTCAGTAAAAGTGACCAGATTGCCATTAAATTCCATTGATGTGCTTCTGTGAGGTATACCTGTATCCCTACACCTTCTACCCCCTTCCTCCCAGAATGTATTGCCTTCCATTCTCTTCGCAGAAAATATGTGGTGATATTTCACCTCTCTAAAACTCTGGTTGGACCACTTTTGGAATATTGCATTCAGTTCCGGTCACTTCATTACTGGAAAGATGGAGATGCTTTGGAAAGGATGCAGAGGAGATTTATCAGGATGTTGCCTGGATTGGAGAACATTCCATATGAAGCAAAGGTGTCAGCGCTAGGGTTCTTCGCTTTGGAGCAACGAAGGATGAGAGATAACTTAATGGAGGTAAATACGATAATGAGAGATTTAGATGAGGTGGGCTGCCAGCAGCGTTTTCCTGGGGTGACAATAGCAAATACCAGAGGACATCAGTTTAAGGTGAGTGTGGAAAGTTCAGGGAAGATGTCCATGGTAAGTTTCTTTTACCCAGAGGGTGGTAGGTTCCTGGAGTGGTGGAAGCTGGTATAATAGAGATATTCAAAAAACAAACTCCTATATAGGCGCATGGTTGTAAGAATAAAAGGTCATGGCATAAGTGATGGAACAATTAGATTGCTGTAGATTGGAGGGGTAAGAACAACCTCATGAACCAAAATGCCTGTACTGTGCTGTAATGTTCTATGTTCTTTGATCTAATCCTAACCTCACTATCAAGTCTGCAGACAAGGATGGTGTTGTTGTAGTCTGACCTCTACTTCGCCGACCTAGTGACTACCATCAGACATCTCTTTTACCACTTGAACAGGGCACCACCAAGAAGCACAAGGCCACCTCTTCCTACACCATCACTTCCAGTTGTCTCCCTTCTCTATTATTTCTCAACCCTGCCCAATTTCACCTCCTACCAAAGATCCACAAATCCAACTTCGCTAGTTGATCCACTGTTTCAGCATGCTCCCACCCAACAAAAATGGTATCATCATGCCTCAACACCATTTTGTCCTGCTTGGCCCAGTCCCTCCTCACCTACTTCTGGGACACCCCACATGCCTTCCATCACTTCGATAGAGTTCAGGTCCCTGGGGCTGGACTAGCTGATTTTCACCATGGACATCCTGTCTCTGCACCCTTCTATCACCCATAAGGAAGTTCATAAGGTTCTCTGCTTCTTCCTAGGTAAAAGAACCCTCTCCACCACCTCCCTTCTCCACTTGACAGAGCTTGTACACACATGATGTTGCTATGGGTACTTGCAAGGTCCCATCTCTACTGGTCTTTACCGCACAATAACAGGCCATTTTGTCCCACAAATATGTGCTGCCTAGTTTACACCCATATGACCTACAACCCCAGTATGTTTTGAACAGTGGGAGGACACCAGAGTATCCGGAGAAACCCATGCAGACATAGGGAGAACATACAAACTCCTTAGAGACAGCATGGGATTCGAACCCTGGTTCCGATCACTGACACTGTAAAAGTGATGCACAAACCGTTATGTCAACTGTGCTGCAAGTCGACACAGGCAAGGCTCCTCACTCTTTCTCCATTACATTAACAACTAAATTGGTGCTTCCTCCTGCACCTGTGATCAGCTCATCAACTTTTGCTGTCAACTTTCACCCCTCATCTCTCTTACATTCAATCTTCGTCCATCTCCAGTAACTTATTCCACTTTCCTTGATCTCTCTGTATCCATCTAAAGAGACCAAATATCTACAGACATCTTTTATAAACCTACCAACTCCAACAATTATCTTGACTATACTTCTTCCCACCCCTTCTCCTATAAGGATTCCATTCCTTTCCTGCTATTTGCGCTGCATCTGCTCCCAGGAGGAGGCTTTCCATTCCAGGACTCTGAGATGACCTATTTCTTCAGAAAACATGACTTCTCCTCTACTACCATTAATTCATCTCTCTCTTGTAGCTCCTCTATTTCCTGTACATCTACCCTGGCCCCTTCCTCCTGTAGACACAACAAAGGTATCTGAAGAGGTCATTTACTGCACCTGCAGCTTCTGATGAAACCTCCCCTCATCAGGGAGGTTGGACACAGACTTCATTAAGCACTTTCACCCTGTCTGCTGCAGCACCAAGGGCCTCTCAGTGGTCAACCACTTCAATTCCACACCTATTACCACACTGACATGTCTGTCTGTGGCCTCATGCACTGCCAGTTTGAGGTCATGTTTAAATTGGAGGAACAACATCTCATATTGCACCTTCGCAGTCAGATGGCATCAATATTAACCTCACCAATTTTGGATAATGCCCTGCCCCCATTCTCTGGCCTTTCCTCATCCCTCTGACTCATTTCTTCTGCCCTCACATTCCTTCATTCAGCTCTCCACCCCTTTCCCTTCCTTTATCATGTTAGAGAGCATCCTTCTCAGCCACTTTCCTTATCACCTTAGCTTATCTTTCTCTTCTTCCTCACCCACCTATATCTACCCATCACCCTGGTGCCTTCCCCCACCATCTTCTTATTTGGTTGAATTTCTGATATTTGGCATTCCAGATGAAGGATACCGGCCTGAAATGTTGACTGCTTATTATTTTCCACTGATGTTGCGTGACCTACTGAGTTGCCCCAGGAAGTTTGTGCACTGCATTAGTTATACGGCAGGTGCAGACTCATTGTTTACCTCCTTAACCAGTCTGACCAGAAGTGTGGTGGATGCCTAAATGCCATCTGAAATGGCCCAGCTACATCACAAATAATCGCAAATTTATCGTGTCTAACTAACAAATCATCTGGGGAGGTCCAATCGTTGGCTCCTAAGGGGCTTCCTTGTTGAGACCTGACATCAATGCATCAGGAAATCAGGTGAAAGTTGCTCATAGAGAACATAAGCACAGTCAGTGTTGGACAGAGAGAGGAAAAAGGCTAAACTGATTTCCTCAACTTATAAGCAATGTTTAGCTTGATCAAGGGAAAAATAGGTTTAATTCATCTCCATTACAAGATTTTAGATTTCTATATATGTATAAAAAAATCACAGAGGGGACATTTTTCTGGTAACACAATTGGGATCTTATGAGATTTGGAGTCAACTTATAAAATGTTTAAATTGTCTTCATGAATGTGCAGACGAAGAGACTTTTTGGTATGTGTCCAGTATCAACCCACTCGGAACCAGTGAGATCAGGCAAAGTGATGGGACAGTGAGACTGATGATTTGGGATTAAACGATGATGCTTGTCAAAGGTCAAACCTTCCCAATAATGTTATTAAAGTTCTACATAAGTAAACAGATGTATACAGAAAATTTGTAAAATACAGAACAGAGATGTCAAATATAAACAAAATTGTCTAATTCATAGAGATAAGGTCAAAGAGCATCTTACGATTTTTACCATTAATATTATATTTTATTTTTCTTTCCCCCCCCCCCCACCCCCACTCACTCTCTTGAGCCAGTTACCAAGCCGAAGTTCTATAATTAAAGTATACCTTATACCTGGAGTAATATAATAAAGTATTGGAAGACAGGCTTTATATTAAAACTAAAGGTTTTGAAAGTAGTTCAGGAGAGGTCCCCATAAATTTTGAAACCTTGTGTTTAAATTACTAACAGAAAAACAAATCTTTTCTAGATGTAAACAGGACACAATATTCCTCAGCCACTGAGCATGAGGGGGGCAGGGAAGCATCCTTCCATTTTAGTAATATCTCACATCTGGCCAAAAGAAAGGCAAAAAACTGAACTTGAGATTTAACTGGAGTCAAACGAATGTCATCCTCTCCAGTGGTACCAAAAAGGGCAACCAGAGGGTTAGGTTCAAGATTTAAGTGAAGGATCAAGTCTGGAAAACGTCCCTCCAATAATTTTCAAGCCTAGGGCACGTCCAAAACATATGAATAAGTGAAGCCTCATCTCTCTTACATTTATCACAACAAGAGTTTACATCTGGATAAATACGAGACAATTTAACTTCGGTCAGATGAGCCCTATTCCCAACTTTAAAATTGCCACAAACAACGACAGGCACATAGGGATATAGCTTTAACCAATTTAAATATTAAATCCAAAATCTCATCTGACAACAAAAGGCTTAAATTCTGTTCCCAGGCAGATTTAATTTTATCAAGAGGGGCAGATCTTAAACCTGCCAACTTATCATAAATTACAGATATTAAACCTTTATGAGTGGGTTTTAATTTTTTTTTAATCAACAATGTTTGAATCAGGTTCACCAGGAAAGTTAGCTATCTGACAGAGGAGAAAGTGTCTGATTTGCAAATATCTGAAAATAATGGGTATTTGGTAGTTTGAAGTTTTCAGAAAGTTGCTCAAGTAATGCAAAGTAGATATCAGCAAAAGGATCTTTAAAACACTTAATACTCTGTCTATTCCATTCTTGAAATACAGAATCATAGAAGGAAGGTTGGAAGAAATGATTGGATAGAGAGAAACTATAAAATCCAAATATTTTCTGAACTAGGCCCATACCCTTACAGCGTATTTCTTTAGATTTATCTAAAGAAAAAGGAAGTGAGAATCCAAGATGTACACATTGGGCAGTCAAGTCATTTATGAAACTGTATCCAAAATGTAAGGCTACGTATATTAGCCGTCCAGTAATAAAATCAGAAATTGGCCAGTGCCATATCTCGATTTCATTTAGATTTCTGAAGGTGAGATTTATTTAATCGAGATCACTTAATATTCCATAGATAAGATGATAGAATTTAATGAGTCCAAAAAAATTAGGAATAAAAGTTGGTATAGTCTGAAAAGACCCAAGAATTTAGGCAAAATATTCATTTGAGAGTTAATTCGGCCCACTAAAGATGTGGACAAGTGTGACCACAGCATTTAAGCTCTGTTTCACATGTTTTAAAAAGGTAAGGAAATTTTCTTTAAAAAGACTCATGATTTCTTGTAACTGTAATACCCAAATAAATAAATTGATTTTCACAACCTTAAATGAAAAGTTTGTATATACTGATGCAAGTATATTCACAGGGAAAAGTTTGCTTCTATGCAACTTTAGTTTGTATCATGAAAACTGACTAAAATTGAGTAAGTAATGACAACATAGGAGGCAGGGAGGTATCAGGGCTTGATATGAAAAGCCAAAAAGATCATCTTCATAAAGGGAAACTTTATGTTGCACATCCTTCCTCCAAATCCCTAAGATATTCTCGAAATGCAATTGTAATGGCTCTATGGCCAAATCAAAACATAATGGACTTAGAGGATGCACTTGACAGGTTCCCTGTTGGAGATCAAAAGGTTGTGACTGTTGAAAATTAGTGAGAATTGAAGCAGCAGGGCACAAGTACAGTAATTTTTTAATCTTCCAAATTTTAAGTTGGAGAGATGCCTCCATCTATTGAAGATTCTATCCAAACTATAGTCACATGCAAAACCTAAGTAAGCTCTAAAGCAGCAGAATGGAACAGAGAGCTAAGAGAATGTGCTTCCTCTCTCTGAACTGAAAGGGAATGAACCACAAAAGGTAAAATGGGAACAAAGGAGCAGGAGGGCAGTATCTGTGGACAGGGATCAAACATATCCAGTTCAATAACCTTTCAGAAGCTATCTTACCTGCCAACAATCTCCATTATTTTCTGGGTTTTTTTAAACTTCTCATTTTTCCTCTTGGCAGTAGCTGAGAATATATATTCAAAAGGCAGAGAAGAGGAGAAATCAGCTTCCGTGTAACTAATTATACTGACTGCCTTTCCAAAGCAATTCATTGGATGCAAATTCCTTTCAGATTTACATACAAAATAAACCTGAGAAATAGGAGCAGGTGTAGGCCATTTGGTCTGCCAAGCCTACTCTGCCATTCTACAAGATCATGGTTGATCTGACCATCTGACTATTGACTCAGCTCCACATAGCTTAACAAAATTTCATCTCACCTTTATTGCTTCATTTTGATAAAGGGTACTGACTCAAAACTACCCCTGGATGCTTTCAGACCCGTTGAGTTCCTCCAGCAGTCCTTGTCTGCTCAAGATTCCATCATTTTCAGCTCTTTAGTTTCTCAGCTGATCTTATGGAGAAAAAAAATGGTTTATACATTGGCTACATTTAACAGTTTTAATGTTTTAATCCTAAAAAATAAGCCTGCACAAATTGTGTTGAGGCAATGTCAAAAACCCGTTAAAAGAAAATCCATTCAATGCTTTCGCTGTTTTGATGTGAAGAGCATAATTAGCTTTACAGTTGGGTGACAAGTAGCCTCTTGAAGTGTTTCCAGAGAGACTAAATTCCTGAAAGCTGCTAAGAGAAAATTACCTTAAACCTTTTCAAGTGGATTTTGTTGTACTGTACGGAAAGATTGTGCATTCAGCAGTAATGTAATCTGTTCATGGCTTGGATTGGGAGGTCAGTTCTGCTCTGTGTAAATTCAGGATTACATTTGTAGCTTGGACTCAGAGGATCAGCCACAACACAAAAGCAACTGCTTCTCTCTTTCAAGTCACAGTGAGCTGGAGAATTAAAGTCATTGAGTTGCAGCCTGAAGTCAGCATCTCTCTCAATCTTATTTTTTTAAGATTTAGATTTAGACGTACAGCATTGTATCAGGCCAATTCGGCCCTACGAGTCAGTGCCGCCCAATGTACACCCCATTAACCTACACCCACTCCCCCCAGTATTGAACAGTGGGAGGAAAACGGAGCCCCCTGAAAAAACCCACGCAGACACGGGGTGATGATACAAACTTCTTACAGATAGCGCAGGATTCAAACCCAGGTCTGGTCCCAATCGCTGCCGCTGTAATGGAAATGTGCTAACCGCTACACCTACCGTGCTGCCAAGAAAGCATGGAGCATAAACAAATGCTTTGACCATTTAAACTTCCTACTTGCACGATCCATAAATATTCATGTAAAGTGATCTCCAGAATTGTCAAGTATCTCGTTCAATTCAAAGGAATCTGAGCCGTCAAGTGACATTACAGTCTCCACTGGGTTGTATATTTAACCTGGAGCATTGTGGGATCTCAAAATGTGTCAAAAGAAATAGAGTAAAACTTTGGTATCCGGCACATATGGAAATTGGTAGATGGCAGATAAATGCATTTTCTGGTTGCTTGAGACCTACTCTTATTAGGCCTAACTAATACACCTGCATTAAGAATAAGCAGTTTAAAAGACAAATGACACAAATACAATACTGCACTTACACTGAACAAATTTCACTTCCATGAATATATAAATCTTAAAGCATTTTTCTCTATTTTCAGTCATATTCTTGAAAACGTTGAACTACCACTGCTACTGAAGGATCCTCCCCTTCCACGGAGCCACCTGAAAGATGAACAATAACATAATAGTTAATAACTACCACCCACCTCTCCACCACGCCGCCCCCCACCCCCCCGGCCAAGTTTATATAAAAAGCATCTGACTGGGCCACAGGGATAGAAACTATAAGAGAGTCACCCCAATGGCAAGCAGCTCTTCATCCGGGCTGACACCATTGCTGTTTCATACAACTTCATTCAAACAATAGCTATGAGCAAAACACGACCCAGGCACCCAACTAGCTGAATATTTGCTCCAATCTTCACTAAAGGTTTATGTGTTGCTTCAGAGAATATTTACTTTTACAATTTTAAACATACATTTTTAAACCTTTTTTTTAATTTCGACAATCACCATAGTAACAGGTTATTTCGGCCCACAAGTCTGTTGCACCCAATTTACACCCAATTAGCCTACATTCCTGGTACATTTGGAAGAGTGGGAGGAAACCGGAGCCCCCGGGGAAAACCCTTGCAGACGCGGGGAGAACGTACAAACTCCTTTTTGCTTGATTTTTTTTTTGATGGTTTCTTGAGACTGCTGGTTGCTAGAATTCCAGATGTCTGGATTCTACTGTACTCTCTACTTTTGACTGCATCACATCAGGCAGGAATAAGAAAAATCAGTCTGACCAGTAATTAGCTCAATTCAAATGTGTTCCAATTTATAGATCCTGCAAAGGTCCTACGAATTTGAAGGAGCTCAAAATTGAAAATGTGTGATATTGAGGTCAACTTGTTCAATATTGAAATGAATTCAATTACTTTCTACCTGAGCTCTGGATGATGTTAACGAATGGCAGTCGTTAGATACAATGCATAAAAATAAATGGCACATATTGAATCAAAACCATTATTGAGCAGACAGTACCTCTAGTTATCAATTTACTTGAGCTGTGGTACATGATTTTGTGCACAATGGTTAATTGTTTGTGATAGTAGGGTATAAGTGTGAAGCTTTTGGGAGGAATTTATTTGGGTAAGTAGCAAGCAAGTGGGATAAATGTGGCAGTTTAATTCTCTTCAAAGGCTGCTTCTCAATGAGGAAGAACTTTGCATTGTAGCTTCCTCACTTCTGTATTCATTAAGACATAGAAGGTGGCTATTCAATAACATCTATCAAAATAATACTATCAGTCCTATTTTAACTTTCCTTACTTCCTTGTGGCTCTCAACCCATTCTCTGTCATATGGCCCTCAACTCCTTTTTGAGAGGTAATTTATAGTGGCCAGTTAACCAACAGATAACTTTGGAACACAAGAGCATCCCAGAGCACCTGGTGGAGATTGACATGGTCAAAGGGAGGATGTGATCATTGTTAATGAGTTTATTGTCATACACATTGCACAATGTACATGGCACTGAAATTCTTACTTTCTGCAGCTGAACTATAATCATTAATTTAATTAATAAGACAATTAATAAATAAGATGGATAGATAATAAATATTCACAGTGATACTTGTGAAAAAAGTGACTTGCAAATTCAGGAGATAGTTCTTTTACCCTTACAGGGCAGTCCGTCACTAGTGTAACAAGGGTAGATTCAAGAAATAATTATTCTTTAACCTGGAGGTGGTGTTTTTCAATCTTCTGGACCTTCTGCTCAAAGAGGTTGCGACCAGGGTGATGGGAATCCTTCACGATGTTGGCTGCCTTTGCGAGGCAATACCTCACAGAGATATCTGCACTGGCTGGGAGGTAGAAGGCTGTGATGGACCTGGCTAGGTTCTGTGGCCTGCTGCCTTCTGCGTTCCTAGGCACTGGAATTGCTAAACTAGGCTGTAATGCAACTCTACATCGTCAGCACCCATAATCAGAATGAAATCCAGTCCCTGATGCTCTGAGATAGCAGTGCTAATCGTTGCACCATGCTAACCTTGACAGCTGACATAAAGTCATCTGAGTTTATCAATGCACCCTTTTGACATTTTTAATCACCTGAGTAACTTTTCTGCCAACAAGAATGCTTAAGATTCCCAATATGATACTTAAAAAAAACATCTGCAATGATTGAGAAATATTCCCTTGGATGCAAAAGCATGTCAATTAGTTACATAAACTACATGAAGGGACACTTGATTTAAAAAAAAGATTCATTGCTTGAAGTAGAGAGTTGCACAATCAAAATTCATTCATTAAATATTCTTAAGAGATCATAATGTTGCCCACTTCCTATTTAGCCAATAAAGTTGTACTTAGTCACCCACACTAAATTAGGTCAATCTCAAATTATGGAAACATCACAAGCGATTAACTGAGGCAAACCACGACACTTAGCTGCTCAGCCCCTATGTCCCTTGATTTCTCCATAATTCAAAAAACTGTTGACCTCAATCTTGAATAAAGGTTCATTTTATTATCACATAAGATATGCTTTATGTCTGCTGTAAGAAATGAGCATTGCCAAACATTCCTAACAGTAGGAGAAAGAGAAACAAAACAAAGTCCCTTCAGAGACACTGAGTGTCCATGGATTCGCTTCCAGGGCTCCCACAGCTTCTGAAGACTCCTGTTCAATCTGACAGCAACTCAAGCTCTCGATCCAATACAAACAATGACTGAGCATTCATGGCCCCTTAGGGAAGAGAATTCCAAAGGTGCACAACTCTTTGAAAGATTAAAGTTCTCTCGATCTCTCTTCTGATTCTCCTTTTCCTAATACCACTTCCTCCAGTTTTTTACTCTCTAGACAAGCTAAAGCATCTCTTGAGAGTCAAGCTCAGCACTTTCAAAAGTATTTCACTGTAGCAGCGGCTACATTGCTCCTGCAATAACACACACAACCAGATGGGTTGAGCTCAGTGAGCAGGCTAGTTTATTGCAAGCTGCTGGGCTGCACTTATACGCCCAGCCTGGACCTAGCTGAGAACCGGGCTGGAGGGCCCTAACTTCACCTGGACATCACATGGTCCTCCAGCATGGGTCTCTGAGCCCCGTGCTGGAAGGAAGGGAAACCCCCGACGGCGCCATTTTACCCGGCTGCCCCGCCGCGTGGCTTACAAGTGGGGCCGGTTCGACTGCCTTGTGGTGAGCTGCCACACAGCCACCATCCCCCCCCCCACCCCCCAGACCCGGCGCCAATGTCCTTTTTTTGCCAGGCGACCTCTCTTCTTCGGCTGGGCAACGACTATGGGCTCAGTGGGATCGAGGTGCGCTGGCTTCAGCCTGTCTATGGTAAACAGGTCCCGCCTGCCGCCCATGTCCAGCATGAATGTCAAGCCGGAACAATGTACAACCCTATACGCCCCCTCGTACGGTCGCTGCAGAGGTGGTGTGGTCGGGCCCCGCCGAACAAAAATGTACTCTGCGGAAAGCAGTTCACCTGGAACGTGAGACAGGCGGGTGCCGTGTCTGGGTGGTGGTGGGGGTTCGAAGGAGTCCAAACATGCCCTGAGGTGAGGGAATAGTTCGTGCAGCAACTGCTGGGGCTTGTGAGGTGCGTTGTCGAACTCACCAGGTAGTGCCAGCTGCGCACCATAGACCAGCTCAACCTATGACACCTACTGATCTTCCTTGGGAGTGGAGTGGAGGCCCAGGAGCACCCAAGGCAGTTTGTCCATCAAGTCGGGACTGGTGAGGCGGGCCATGAGCGCCAACTTAAGGTGGCGGTGTAGACGTTGGCCTGCGGGTGGTAGGCCATGCAGCGGTGTAGCTGGATACCCAACCTGTTGGCGAGTGTGCCCAGAGTGCAGATGTGAACTGTGTGCCCCGATCACTGGTGAGGTGAGCTGGGATGCCGAACCGCGTGACCCAACCATGCAACAGTGCTCGGGAGCAGGAGTCAGTGGAGGAGTCTGAAATCAGGATCGCCTTGGGCCAGCAAGTGGTGCAGTCCACCACCGTAAACAGGTAACGGTTGCCCCAGGAAACACGATGTCCACGTGAATGTGGCTGAACAGTTTCTGGACGTGTATGGCACCCTGGTGTGCCTGTGCCCTTTTGACATCTGACAATGGGTGCATGTCCTGGCCCAGCCCGCGATCTGCTTCTGCAGCCCATGCCATATGAACCGTTCTGCCACCATCCAGACCATTGACTTGATGGACGGATGTGAAACATTGTGGATGTGATGGAAGACCTGCCTACATCACTGCTGGGGAACAACTGGCCGTGGGGTGCCCAAGGAGATATCGCACAGGATGGTGCCTTCGCCACTCGGAGTCGGGATGTCTCGGAACTGCAGGCGGGTGATGACGGTCCTTAAGGCCCTTGTCTCCTCATCTGCTTCCTGTTCCCGGATGAGCTGGTCGAAGCCGGATGTCAGCGCGCAGACGTCCGATCGCAAGAGTGCATCAGCAACCATATTGTCCTTCCCCGCCTTGTGCCGAATGTCAGTGGTAAACTCCGACACGAAGGAGAGGTGACGCTCAGGGATCCTTTACCATAGCAAGCGCCTGGGTGAGGAGTTTGTGGTCGGTGAAAATGGTAAAAGTCCTCCTCTCCATAAAATTGCGGAAATGCTGCACTGCCAGGTACATGCCCAGTAACTCACAGTTGAAGGCACTATATGCGTTCTGGTGGGCAAAGCAGGCGGCTGAAGAATGCCAGCGGCTTCCAATGTCCATTCATGTGCTGCTCCAGGACGGCACCGATGGCTGTGGCAGAGGCATCGACAGAGATTGCCATATGCAGGTTGGTGTGCAGGTGGGTGAGCATGGCGGCCTTCGCCAGGGTGTCCTTGGTGGCCTCAAATGCGGTGGAGGCTTTTTGGGTTCCAAGTGAGCGTCTTGTGCTTGGCTGCGATGAGGGCGATCAGCAACTGCATGATGCACGCAGCTCCCAGGATGAAGCGGTTGTAAAAGTTGACCATAACCGCAAAATCCTGTAGGCCCTTGAGGCTGTCCGGTGGTGGGAACTCCCTGATAGCAGCAACCTTCGCAGAGGCAGGCATGGCTCCTTCAGCCATGATGGTATGGCCCAGGAACTGCATGGACTCTTTCCCGAACTGGCACTTGGCTGAGTTGATGGTAAGGCCAAAGTCGGCCAGCCAGGAGAAAAGGGCACATAGGTGAGCCTTGTGTTGTGCCTGGTCCTTGCTGGCAACGAGAATGTCATCCAAAAAAATAAAGACAAAATCCAAGTCCCTGCCCACAGAGTCCATAAGGGACTGGAAGGTCTGAGCGGCGTTCTTGAGCCCAAATGGCATGTGCAGGAATTCAAACAAGCCAAATGGGGTGATGATGGCTGTCTTGCATATGTCCTCAGGGTGCACTGGGATTTGGTGATATCTGCACACCAGGTCAACCTTGGAGAAAACCCTTGCGCCATGCAGGTTGGCCATAAAAAAAGGCCTGGATATGTGGGATGGGGTAACGGTCAGGAACGGTTGCCTCGTTGAGCAGTCGATAGTCTGTGCAGGGACGCCAGCCACCAGAGGCTTTTGGGACCAGGTGGAGCGGTGAAGCCCATGGGCTGTCGGACCGCCAGATGATCCCCAGCTCCAACAGGTGTGAAAACTCCTCCTTCACTATCTGGAGCTTGTCAGGCAGGAGCCGGCGTGCCTTGGCATAAACTGACGGGCGCTGGGTGGGGATGTGGTGGAAAACCCCATGGCGTGGTGAGGCAGCAGAGAACTGTGGCTTGAAGAGTGTCAGGAAATCATCCAGGATCTGCTGGAACTCATCTCTGGGCATGCTGATCGTGGCTATCTGCGGCTGCTCCGAGCGGATGGCGTCGAGGCGAATGGCCTGGATGGTACAGGCATCCACCAGGCACCTCCCTCGAATGTCCACCAGAAGCCCGTGTATGAGGAGGAAGTCTCTACCCAGGATGGCAGTTGGGAGGGAGGAGACGGTGAACCTCCACGCAAAATTCTGTTGGCCGATTTGGAAATGGACTGTCTTGTCTCCTTACGTCCGGACTACCGTTGCATTGGCCATACGGAGGGGAGGTCCACGAGGTCAGTTCCTGGATTCGATGGCTGTGGCTGGGATGACGCTGATCTAGGCTCCAGTGTCAACTAGGAACCGCCGGCCGCTGACTGAGTCCTGCAGATAGAGAAGGCGGTATCTTTGGCCAACCACTGCAGCCATTAACAGCAGCCAGCCTGGTCATTTCCCTGGAATGAGCAGGGCTGACGACACTTCCAAGCCATGATTCCCCAGCGCTGGTGGTAGAAACAGAGGCCTGAAGCGGATGCTGTGGCCTTGGTTATGTTCTTGGCGGCCCCTGCAAGGGCTGGGTGCTCTATTGCAGTGCTAGTGGCGGGCTTGGCATGGTAGTGGCCTGCTGGACCACTGAGCCTTCCGAGAATCATGCGTTATAGCTCTTGGGCCTTCTGGGCGACCTTCCTCGGGTCAGTGAAGCTCTCCTGAATCAGCAGCGGGCGGATGTCCCCGGGAATAAGTTCGAGAAAGATGCGCTCGAAAAGTGGGCAGTTGGTGTGCTCAATCATGAGCGCGAGCATCTCGTCCATCAGTTCCTTCAGGGACCTGTCCCCCAGGGCGTCGAGGTGCAGCACCCGAGCAGCCTGCTGGTGTCTGGCTAGACCGAGGGACCCGGTAAGCACTCGCTTGATGGCCTTGTACTTGTCCTCGGCAAGTACTTGTCCACCGCCATCTGGCGGTGGCCTGGTCCAGGGTTGATCCCAGGCTGATATAGCACTGATCCCAGGCTCACTCGTGATGGGTTCGAAGACGTTTGAACAAGTCGGAGTCACCACTTGTAGCGGCAACTACACTGCTCCTGCAATAACACACACAACCAGACGGGTTGAGCTCAGTGAGCAGACTAGTTTATTGCAAGCTGCTGGGCTGCACTTACACGCCCAGCCTGGACCTAGCTGAGAACTGGGCTGGAGGGCCCTGACGTCACCTGGGCATCACGTGGTCCTCCAGCGCGGGTCTCTGAGCCCTGTGCTGGAAGGAAGGGAAACCCCGACGGCACCATTTTGGCCGGCTGCCCAGATGCATGGCTTACAAGCAGGGCCAGTTCGCCTGCCTTGTGGTGAGCCGCCACATCACCTTGTATAAAAATGGAAAGCACATAAACCCAACACTCTGGAGAGCCTGTAGTGTTACAAAGAATGTCAATATAGTATATTTACAGTTAAAAGCATGGGCTCTGTTCCCTCAGTTTTGTCACTGGTGCCTATTTACAAGAAGTTGATTGCAAATAAGTGATTCTCCACTGATTAACAATTGAATACTTAATAAGAAACCAGAAGTGCACCAGGCACAACCCTGTTGTTAGGTGCTGTCTTTGTGGATTTTGCCGCTCTCTCCTCAGTGTGTGAGCTACTGCCAGGTGTTCTCAATTCCTCCCTCATCCCAAAGATGAGCTGATGTGTTAATTGACTATTGTATATTACTCTTTCATCTACAAGTTGCAAAAGAATGAAAAGGGAGTTGATGGACATGCAAGAGAGGACAGGTTGCATGACTGCAATGGAAAAGAGAAGGGCAAGAGGACTGATGCATAACTATTGCTTGGAACAATGAAGTGACCTCTTTCTACATGATTATAATTAGGTGAAAGTCATCACCTAATAACTATTGAGATACCATGCTAGTTAATACTAATTTAGTTCAATGATTACTTGGAAAAATGTGGAGAGTTACTAAGATTAGAATATTTACCCATGGATCCAAAAATTTATGTTCTGATGAGTTGGCACAAAGCAGTTTGGATTATAATCTCTTAAAGCCTAGGGAAAAATACATAATTTAATTGAAAGTGAGGAAGGATTAAAAAAAATTAAGGGTCTTTATTTTCAACGGAGAAATGGTTGGGAGAGATTTTGTCTAAGAAAATATATCAGAAAATAACACCATTTTAATTGAGCCTCAGATCCAAATAAACAGAAAGAACATAATTGTAAAGATCATAAATGATTTCAGGAACTATATGCATACAGGATATCAGAAAGGATTGTGCAGTCTATCTTCGAATAGACAAATAACTGAAGCCACAGAAACACAAAGATTTTTCTGTGTGCATGTGAAGAAATCTTCAGTCTCTTGCATGTCTCAAGAAAAGGAATATTATTGTTTTCCAATTTGAGCTCAGTGAAAGCATGTGATCTTTAAGACTCAAATAAAAACATAATCCTTTTCACCTCTGATATTAAATTAATGATATTTCATTTGACAAGAATACCACTGATTTTGTAAATCATGTCAAATTAACATTAAAAGGTCCAACACTTTCCACAATAGAGACTTGAAATGATGATTTTGTTCTCTTTGTATTTTGCAAATAAGAGAAAATCATGTTTGGATCTCAGTTATGGATGTATTCAACAAAATGCATTTGTTTATTGATTTGTACAGAACAATAAAACCCTCAATTTTGAAGTTATCCAATTTTAAAATTGATCCAAGTATTCAAATCAAGAAATTATTAGATTCTACTTCCTCAGATGACAAGAGAGAGAGATATTGGCAATCAATTTTAAGCAATCGCTTCCACTGACTCTGTTATATTTGCGAGGGGGATTATTTTACATCTTGACTGGAAATGGATGGGAATATTTCTATTGATCACCGTGAACAATGAGAGAGAAATAGATTCCTGTTTACATAAGCAAAGACGCCACTTGACTCATATGAACACATCAAAGGGTGGCACAGTTAGCGTAGCAGTTAGCACAATGTTGTTACAGCACCAGCAAATCGGCACTGTTTATAAGGAGATTGTACATTCTCCCCATGTCTGTGTAGGTTTCCCCTGGCTGTTCCAGATTCCTCCCACCCTTCAAATGTATGAGAATGGTAAGTAACTTGGGTGTAATTGGGTGGCACGGACTCGTGGGCTGGAAAGATACACATGCTGTGTATCTAAATTTAAATTTAAATATAAACATCAGAATTCAGGTATCGGAACCGGGATTCGAGAGGGTGCTGAGGGCAAGAAAACTTCCTGAAGGTCCCTGGGTGCTCATCATGTTTGAATTGAACTGGAGCAATGTTTGGCTGCAAAGGCTATGGGATTCATTAGAGGTGAATCCATGGACACCTCAGTGACTCTGAGGGGACTCTCTTTAGTTTATCTTTCTCTGACTATAAGAGGCACCAGGCAATGCTCGAATGATGAATCTTTGCTTGCCTTATGCCAGACTAAAAGCAATTTTGTGTAATATTACCTATCTGTTTTATTACATGATAATAAATAGTATATGATCTGATCTGTCTTTTATCTTTCACTTGATCCAGATATTATTTATAATACTTCCTTTTGCAAAATAGCTTTTGACATAAAAACCCTAATTATTTTGTCTAATCAATCACGTTCCAGATTTATTTTAAAAGTCGGGAGTTGCAGATAGAATTTTATATGTTTTTATTGCTTTTATTATTTACAGTCCCTTGATGTAATTAGGTCCTAAAATAAATCTGCTGCATCCAGTGAAGTATTTATTCTCCCAATGAACAATGGCAATACTGAGTATTTTCAAGATCAAGTATTGAGCAGGACAATTCTGAAACCATTACTTTTTCAGTGTTACTTAGAGATACAGGTTGATGTTGAAGCATATCAGCTCCTGTCTGAGTGGAGACATGCAGCCATTCCAATTTGCCTATCAAGCCCACAGTTCTATGGTCGATGCCATCCCACTTGCTGTACACAAAGCCCTGGAACACCTGGACAGCAGAGATGCATTTATCAGGATGTTCTCTATTGACAACAGTTCGGCATTTAACACTATAAATCCTTCAAAGCTGATTAGCAAACTCCAAGACCTGGGACTCATTGTGTAATATGACCCGGGATTTCCTCACCTCCACACCACAATCAGAGATTGGTAAGAATCTCCATCAGTTCTGGAGCAGCACAGGGCTGTCTTCTTAGCCCCTCATCTACTCACTTAACACTACAACTGTGTGGATCAGTACAATAAAACCATCTACAAATTTGCCTTAGTGATGAGTCAGCACACAGGAGGGAGCTGAAAGCTTGGCTGAATGGTACACCAACAACAACCTTGTAGTCAATGCCACCAAAACCAAGTAGATGATTGTTGACCACAAAGGGAAAACTAGATGTGTATAATCCAATGATCATTTGAGGATCAGAGGTAGAGAGGGTGAGCAAATTTAAATTCTTGGGAGTCTGATTCTCAGAGGATCTTTCCTGGACCCAACATACTAATGACATCAGTGCCTTTACTTCCTCAGGAGTTTGTGGAGGGTTGGTATGACAACAGAAACCCTGGCAAATTTTCACAGATGTGTGGTGGAAAGTGTGCTGCATCACGGTCTGGTATGGGAACACCAATACCCCGGGTGTAAAGCTCTTCAAAAGGTAGTGAACACAGCCCAGGATGTCGCATGTAAAATCCTCCCCATCATCAAGAACATCTACAGGGAACGCTGCTGTCAGAGAGCAGCAGTATTCATCAAGGAGCCACACCACCCAGCACATACTCTGTTCTCGCTGCTGCCATCGGGAAAGAAGTACAGGTGCCATAAGACTAACACCATCATAGTTTTGAATGCCTCCCTCATTCATCTACACTCCAGTAAATAAAGTCCAAGCCTGCTCAACCTTTCCTGTAACTCAAACCCTGAAACCCTGGCAACATTCTCATAAACCTTCTCTCTACCCTCTCTGTTCTGTTTATATCCTTCCTGTAATTCAGCAACCAAAACTGCACAGAGTATTCCAAATTTGGCCTTACCAAACTTCAACATAACATCCCAACTCTTGTATTCAGTACTCTGATTTATGAAAGCCAACATACCAAATGTATTCTTCACCACCTTATCTACATGTGATTCAAATTTCAGGGAATTATGTACCATGACTCCTAAATCCCTTTGTTCCATTGCATTCCTTAATTGTCTACCATTTAATGTGTATGACTTGTTTTGATTAGTCCTACCAAAATGTAGCACCTCACATTTATCAGTATTAAACTCCTTCTGCCATCTTCCAGCCCACTCTTCTAACTGTCCTATATCACCCTGTAAGCTTTGATAATCTTCCTCACTGTCCACAACACCGCCAACCTTTATATCATCTGCAAATTTACTAATCGAATTTGCCACCCGAGAGCATTGATATATATGACAAACAGCAGTGGACCCAGTACCGATCTGTGAGGTATTGCACTCGTCACTGGCCTCCAATTCGACCTTTTCCACCACCACTCTCTGGCATCTCCCCTCCAACCATTGTTGAATCCATTTCATTATTAATACCTAATGCTTCCACCCTCCTTACTAACCTCTTATGGAGAACCTTCTCAAAAGCCTAAATAAAATCCAAATAGACAACATCCACAGCCATCCCCTCATCAATCTTTTTAGTAACCTCCTCAAAAAACTCTGTAAGATTTGTTAAACATGATCTGCCCCGTGAAAAACCATAATGACTACTCTGAATCAACCCCTGTCCTTCCAAATAGTAATATATACCACCTTTAAGAACAGTTTCCATTAATTTACCCACCACCGATGTCAAACTTACAGGCCTATAATTACCAGGATAACTTTTGAATCTTTTTTTGAGCAGTGGAAAAACATGAACCAACCTCCAGTCCTCCGGTACTTTCCCTGTGGCCAGTGACATTTTAAATGTTTCTGACAATGATCCCACTATTTGTTCACTAACATCCCTTAGGATCCTCGGGAGTATTTTGTCAGGACCTGGAGATTTATTCACCTTGCTCTTTTTTTATATATCCAACACTACCTCCTCATTATGCATGACCTCCCTACCATATTCTTCACTTCATCTGACTCAATATTCTTTTCCTTAGTGAATACTGAAGAAAAAAATCATTTAAAATTCATCCCATCTTTTCTGACTTCTCACAGACCCTACCACCCTGTTCTTCAAGGGGCCCAATTTTATCCCTCACTATTCTTTTACTTTTTATATACCTATATAAACCCTTCGGATTTACTTTTACTTTGCCTGCCAAAGCAGCGATATCTCATTTTAGCCTTTCTAATTTCTTTCTTAAGATTTTTTTACACTCCTTATGTTCCTCAAGCAATTCGCCTATTCCTGCTGTTTATGCCTGTTGTACGCATCCCTCTTCCTCCGAACAAAGTGTCCAATATCTTTTGAAAACCAAGTCTCCCTATAGATTCTAGCCTTTCCTGTAATCCTCACTGGGACATACCAACTTAGTGCTCTTGAAATTTCTCCTGTGAATAGCCTCCATTTATCTGCTACATCCTTCTCTGAAAATATGTTATCCCAATCCACACCCTTCAAATCTTTTCTCATCCCCTCAAAATTTGCTTTCTTCTAATTGAGAATCTTTCCCTTTGGTCCATCTCTATTCTTTTCTATTATTAGCCTAAAACTAACAGTATTGTGATCACTAGACCCAAAGTGTTCCGCAAAACAAACCTCTGTCGTCTGACTTATCTTGTTCCCTAATAAGAGATTCAATACTTCCCCTTCTCGAGTTGGTTCTTCTACATACTAATTAAGAAAACTTTCCTGAACACTCCTAACAAACTCTAACCCATCCAGCTCTGTTACCGTATGGCCGTCCCAGTTAATGTGCAGAAAGCCCTAATAAGAGATCCAATACTTCCCCTTCTTGAGTTGGTTCTTCTACATACTAATTAAGAAAACTTTCCTGAACACACCTAACAAACTCTAACCCATCCAGCTCTGTTACCGTATGGCCGTCCCAGTTAATGTGCGGAATGTTGAAATCACTCATAACTACCATCTTGTGTTTATTACACATATACCCAATCTCCTTACAAATTTGTACATCTAATTCTCTCACCCCATTTGGTGGTCTATGATACACTCCCATTAATATTTTCATGCCTCTGACATTCCTCAATTCTACCCAAATAGCTTAGCTGGATGATCCCTCCAACCCATCCTGCCACAGCACTGCTGCAATGTTCACTCTAATAAGCAATGCAACTTCTCCACCTTTTATCCCCCCTGTTCAATCATGCCTAAAACAATGGAATTGTGGAATATTTAACTGCCAAACATCCCCTTTCTGCAACTAAGTTTCACTGATGGCCACTATATCATATTTCCATGTGTCTCTCCATGCCTGAAGCTTATCCCGCTTATCAACAATCCTCCTTGCATTAAAATATATGCACTTAAGAGAATGTTCTCCACAAATACTCCGATGGTTACCATCTACTTTTACCTCTCTCTCCTTTATCAATGTTTACGTTTTGTTTCCTCCCTTCCTTCCAATCTAGGTGTTCTTCCTTCATTTTATTTCAAGCAAATGTAAATAGTCAAGCAGAATATTAAAGTAGTTTCTTGAAAATGAAATCCATATGTGATATGAACAATCAAAATCGTGCCAATTACTTATTGTCATAATGAGAATTTATTTTGCATATTGAGTTAAATTTATCTGCAGAATGCCCCCACTAATCATATTGCTATAGAATACCAATGTCCACCTGCTCCCAACTCTATTACAATTGCTATTTCCTTGTGAGATTGCTATATTAGTAGCAATGCAGAGCACAATTTTTCGTTAGCAATCTTCTTCATTGTGCTCATGTTCATTGGGACCTGAATTGAGAATGCCCTAGTTAATTTCAATTGAAATTTTATATAGCTCTTGCAGAAAAGAGACATTTATCTGATCTCTTGGGAGTGAAAATGATTGGAGCCCATCTTGTGAGATTAAAGGGCACAGTTCCAAGATGCACAGACCCTGCCCTCAACCCATTTTCTCATCTAACGGTCTTCATTTTCTTTACCTTCAGCCCTACAGCACTTTCAGATTTCATTTAACTGAAGTAACGAACTGTCCTAATTTTTATCTTCAGCGACTGGGTTTCATTTATTAGCCCAGAGAGTGGGGAAGCTTTTTGGAAAACGGGTAAATGTTACGAAGTTGCAAAGATCAGCATGGGAAAAAAAAAGCAGCTTTGGAAAGCTGAAATCTGATCTGCTCTGTTTGCTCCAGTATACAATACTGTTCTTGGAAATCATATTGAAAGCAGGTGACTGCACAGTGGGCCTGTTGTCGAGTTGAGATTATGATGGGAAATTTAACCATCCCATAGATTCAGGAATCTACAAAAAGTAATGGCCAACTTCTATATTTAAAATAAGCATGACAGGCTACAATTGGGTAACACCCTCGGGGAATGCAAGTAATCAATTTCAGAGTGGTATGGTAATCACTCATTAAAAATTATCTTAGCAGGAGCCTGGTACTGAGTGTGCACTGCTTCCTAACCCAAACCAAGAACTCAGTGGCAATGTACGAAGGGTGAAATCTTGACCAAAAAAAAGGCAACAAAATAATGATATCTCATTTTTTTTGGAGTGGTTTTGCAAAAGACTCTGCTCGAAAGTGAAAAAATGTAAGAACATGAGGATGGAAACAGGAACATGGAATTTGTCATTCTTCCCCATTTCCCCATCCCATGAGATTATTGTGCCAACTTCTTATTTGTTCTTCTATACAAAATTTAAATTGAAATTTCATGGAATCTGTCTAACTTGATGAACTTTCCCCTTCAAAGCACAATCAGAAAGGCAGTGATGAAATATAGAACCAAATTATGAATAAATAGGAAACAAAATACAGTTTAAAAAAAACCCTGGTATCTGTCACCTAAGGGGATTGCAGATGCCAGATATACAAATTTTCTGGTTGCTTGAGGCACACTCTTTCAATGCCCAACTAATACACATGCATTAAGAATAAACAGTTTAAAAGATAAAAGTAATTTGAAAAAAAAAAATCAGTATTGTAGTCCTTAATTATGTAAAGTTCGCTTTATTCAAATCAAGTCAAGTCGTGTTTATTTGTCGTTCATACCATATCCATTGCAGTGTACAGTGAAAATGAGATAGCATTTCTCTGGACCGTGGTGCTGGATATTTACATGGATAAATTACATCAGCATTTTTAAAAATAAGTAACGTATTGTGGCTGCCCACCGCTGCAGTAAGCGGAACATAAAGCCAGCATACTGCACAGCGGCATTAGCAAACCGGTGGACGAACTGCAAAAGCAACCTAAAGGCCCAGCAAACCTAAAATGGCACTGACCCCACTGTACAGCCAACAGACTGGGATAGCTTGTGGGGAAGAAGGTATTGCCATGCAAGGGTGTAACTGCGTGCAGTAAAACCTGGCTTTGTCATGCAGAATGTGACATCAGTAACTGGGAAAATGGGAACTTGAACGATATAAAAGTCAGGCTTGAGCCCTATTAAAGCAGCTCTTAACCTTTCCACACTTGTGAATGTTGTTCTTTCGTATAGTGCACAGCTACAGTATCTCTTATAAATATCATGTTACATATCCCATCCCTGTGTCCATGGAGTTCAGAACCCTCATGGCTTGGGGGAAAAAGTTGTTTAGCAATCTAGTCATGAGGCCCCAAACACTTTGGCACTTCATCCCGAATGGCAGGAGAGAGAACAGATTGTGGGAGGGATGCATGGAATCCTTCACGATTTTTTTAGCTTTCCTTAAACAACAGCCGTTATAAATGTCCATCATGGCAGGGAGAGAGACGCTAATAATCCCCTCAGCCGTGTTTATTATCCACTGCAGGGACTTGCATTCTGGGATGGAGCAGTTCCCGAACCAGGAGGTGATGCAGATACATAGGATGCTCTCAATTCATTCTTGTAGAATGTAGTTGAAGGTGGAAGGTAGAGCTGGACTTTCCTCAATCTCCGCAGGAAGTAAAGGCATTTTTGGGCCCTCTTGGCAATGGATCTGGTGTTGGGGAACCAGGCAAAATCCTCCGCTCTTGACTACCTCAACGGTGGACCCGCCTATGGTCAGTGGAGACTGGTCCCCCTGGGCTCTCCTGAAGTCAACCACCATCTCCTTTGTATTGTTGGCATTCAGGTGTAGGTAGTGTTTGCACCTCCTTTCTGTACGCTGACTCATCATTCTTGCTGATGAGCCCTACTACGGTCATATCGTCAGTGAACTTGATGACGTGATTAAAACTGTGTCTTACTGCACAGTCGTGGGTCAGCAGGGTAAATAGCAGTGGGTTGAGCACACAGCCCTGGGGGGCCCCCATGCTCAGGGTGATGGTGTTGGACATGCTGTTTCAGATCAGAACTGACTGAGGTCTTCCAGTCAAGAAGACAAGGATCCAGTTACAGAGAAAGGTGTTTAGGCCCAACAGGTTCAACTTCATAATCAGGTGCTGTGGTATGATTGTGTTGAATGCTGAGCTGAAGTCTATAAACAGCATTCAAACATCTGAGTCCTTATTTTCCAATTGGGTGATGGCTAAGTGAAGTGTGGTAGCAATGGCATCGTCTATAGATCAGTTGGGATGGTAGGAAAACTGTAGGGGGTCCAAAGAAGGGGGCAGGTGAGTCTTGATGTGCTCCATGACTAGCCTCTCAAAGCGAGGCAGGACTCTGAGTGTGACAGAACTCTGAGGGCTTCTTCTGCTTAGGGATGCTAGTGGCCACCTTGAAGCACATTGCTATGACAGCGCTGTTCAGGGAGCTATTGAAGATGTCTGTGAGGATATCAGCTAGTTGGTCAAGTCATGCTCGGAGCATCCTACCAGTGATGTTATCTGCTCTGGCAGCCTTATGAGGGTTGACTTTGAGCAGCATCCTTATCACTTCAGCTCCTGTGAAACGCAGAGCCTATTCGTATGAGAGAGGTGTGGACTTCCTTGCCACCTCATCATTTTTCACCTCAAAGCGCATGTAGAAGTCATTCAAAGTATCCAGGTGGGAGGCATCCCTGGCACAGGCAGCTGGTAGTTGGCTTTGTAGTTGTTGATGGCATAGATGCACTCCACATGCGCTGCGTGTCGCTGCTGTCCTGGAAGTGATTCTGAATCCTCCAGGCCTTGGACTGCTTGGCTCTCACATTGGCCAAGACTCCCTTGTCACCCACTCTGAAGGCAGAGTCACAGTTCTTCAACAGCAATGTACCCTTCCAGTCATCTATGACTTCTGTTTGGGGCGAGTAGATGTCACAGTGACATCATCAGTGCACTTCCTAATATAGGAGATCACTGATACCATGTACTCCTCCAACTTGACGCAATCCCCATCCATTGCTACCTCCTTAAACATGTGCCAGTCAGTGTTCTCGAAGCAGTCCTGAAGGGCAGAGATGGCTCCTGCCAGTCAGGTCTTTACTTGCTTCATGGCTTGTCTGGAGTGTCTGACGAGTGGTCTGTATGCTGGGATTAGCATTACAGAGATGTGGTCTGAGTAGCCGAGGTGGGGGGGGGCAGGGCTCTGTCTGATACACTTCAAGGATGTTCATGTGCACAATGTCTAGTGCATTTGCTCCTTTCGTTGCCAAGTTCACATACTGCTGGAATTTTGCAGCATGGTTTTGAGGTTCACATGGTTTAAATCCCCAGCCGTGATGAGCAGACCATCAGTGTGTGACTTCTGTAGTTTATTAATGGCCCAATACAGTTTCGTGAGCACTTCCTTGGCATTTGTGCTGTGGGAGGCTGTACACGCCGACTATGCAGACCACGGTGAATACCCATGGGTGATGGAATGGTCTGCATCTGACAGCCACAAGTTCCATGAGTGGTGAACAGTGGCTGGGGACTGTACACCATTCTGTATTGATGTAAACACACAATCCCCCACAGTAGGCTTTGCCACACAGCGCAGATCCCTGTCTTTTAATCAGGTAATTTCCATAACTTATAAAATTTAAATTTAAATTTTAACTCCGATCACTAGTGCCGTAAGTATATTGCGCTAACTGCTGCGCTCTCCTTACAGCCATCATTATTGAAACTCCCCCGCCCCCCACAAATGTTCAGATAAAGCCTTATTAATATATTTAATACAAATAAAGATGAAGAATCTTACTAGACAGGGATAGGAGATACTTTGGGAGGGTCACCCCAGCGGTGAGAGGCACCAGTTGGCTCTTCATCCTGTGCGCTGCCATTTTATTCAAACACAACTTTATTGAAACTTCATTCAAACAGTTGCCACAAGTGGGGAACGATCAGTGTGCCACACTGGTTGAAAGTTTGCTCCCATTTTCGCCAACGGGTTCTGTGTTGCTTCAGAGAACATTAACTTTTACTATTTTAAACAATTATTTCGATTCTTATTTATCTTACATCCTATTTATTTATGCCCTTTGCTTGAATTCCAGATACTGGGGATTTTACTGTGTTGAAATATTTAGAGACATAAGGCCAGCTGAGTCTGCTCTGCCATTTCAAGTCAAGTCAATTGATTGTCATTTAATTGCACAAGTACATCCTAACAAAATAGTTTTCCAGTCCTTTGTGCAACACACACAGATACGCAACCAGACATACCACACATACAAACATACAACACATAGTGCAGACTAATATTCATATCTACAAATAGATAAATAAATATTGTTGCATAAATATAAGAGTCTAAGATGATTGCTGTGAGCAGATCCTTTGGTCGTTCATCATTCTTACTGGGAAGAAGTTGTACCTCAACCTTTGATATTCCTGATCTCTTTCCCAATGGGAGCAGATGAAAGATGTATTTGTGGGGTGAACTGGAGGAGTGTGTGTGTGTGTGTGTGTGTGTGTGTGTGTGTGTGTGTGTGTGTGTGTGTGTGTGTGTGTGTGTGTGTGTGTGTGTGTGTGTGTGTGTGTGTGTGTGTGTGTGTTTTGTCTTGTTGTATATGCACTGCCTCAGGATCTTCGTGATGCCACCATCATCACCCTGTACAAAAACAAAGGCGAGAAATCAGACTGCTCAAACTACAGGGGAATCACGTTGCTCTCCATTGCAGGCAAAATCTTCGCTAGGATTCTACTAAATAGAATAATACCTAGTGTCGCCAAGAATATTCTCCCAGAATCACAGTGCGGCTTTCGCGCAAACAGAGGAACCACTGACATGGTCTTTGCCCTCAGACAGCTTCAAGAAAAGTGCAGAGAACAAAACAAAGGACTCTACATCACCTTTGTTGACCTCACCAAAGCCTTCGACACCGTGAGCAGGAAAGGGCTTTGGCAAATACTAGAGCGCATCGGATGTCCCCCAAAGTTCCTCAACATGATTATCCAACTGCACGAAAACCAACAAGGTCGGGTCAGATACAGCAATGAGCTCTCTGAACCCTTCTCCATTAACAATGGCGTGAAGCAAGGCTGTGTTCTCGCACCAACCCTCTTTTCAATCTTCTTCAGCATGATGCTGAACCAAGCCATGAAAGACCCCAACAATGAAGACGCTGTTTACATCCGGTACCGCACGGATGGCAGTCTCTTCAATCTGAGGCGCCTGCAAGCTCACACCAAGACACAAGAGAAACTTGTCCGTGAACTACTCTTTGCAGATGATGCCGCTTTAGTTGCCCATTCAGAGCCAGCTCTTCAGCGCTTGACGTCCTGCTTTGCGGAAACTGCCAAAATGTTTGGCCTGGAAGTCAGCCTGAAGAAAACTGAGGTCCTCCATCAGCCAGCTCCCCACCATGACTACCAGCCCCCCCACATCTCCATCGGGCACACAAAACTCAAAACGGTCAACCAGTTTACCTATCTCGGCTGCACCATTTCATCAGATGCAACGATCGACAATGACATAGACAACAGACTCGCCAAGGCAAATAGCGCCTTTGGAAGACTACACAAAAGAGTCTGGAAAAACAACCAACTGAAAAACCTCACAAAGATAAGCGTATACAGAGCCGTTGTCATACCCACACTCCTGTTCGGCTCCGAATCATGGGTCCTCTACCGGCACCACCTACGGCTCCTAGAACGCTTCCACCAGCGTTGTCTCCGCTCCATTCTCAACATCCATTGGAGCGCTTACACCCCTAACGTCGAAGTACTCGAGATGGCAGAGGTCGACAGCATCGAGTCCACGCTGCTGAAGATCCAGCTGCGCTGGATGGGTCACGTCTCCAGAATGGAGGACCATCGCCTTCCCAAGATCGTATTATATGGCGAGCTCTCCACTGGCCACCGTGACAGAGGTGCACCAAAGAAAAGGTACAAGGACTGCCTAAAGAAATCTCTTGGTGCCTGCCACATTGACCACCGCCAGTGGGCTGATAACGCCTCAAACCGTGCATCTTGGCGCCTCACAGTTTGGCGGGCAGCAACCTCCTTTGAAGAAGACCGCAGAGCCCACCTCACTGACAAAAGGCAAAGGAGGAAAAACCCAACACCCAACCCCAACCAACCAATTTTCCCTTGCAACTGCTGCAATCGTGTCTGCCTGTCCCGCATCGGACTTGTCAGCCACAAACGAGCCTGCAGCTGACGTGGACTTTTTACCCCCTCCATAAATCTTCGTCCGCAAAGCCAAGCCAAAGAAAAAAAATATGCACAGTCAGATGATTAGAAACTTGAAGTTCAATTTGAAATTTAAAACTATTCACGATACTTCAAATGTGGTTTATAAAGCCTTAGCATTAAATCCTTGGTTTTATATTCTAGTCCTTTTAAAAAGAAGGCTGACATAACATTCTCCTTCCTTGCTATCGACTCAACCTGCAAGTTAACCTTCAGGGAATCCTTCATGAGGACCTCCAAATCCCTTTGAATCTCTGCTTTCTAAATTCTTTCCTCATTTAGAAAATAGCCTGCACCTTTATTACTTTTACTAAAGGGTGTGACCATATACTTCCCAACATTTGCCACTTCCTTGCCCATTTTCCATGCTTCTTCAACAGTACCTGCCCTTCCACCTATCTTTGTAGCATCTGAAAACTTTGCTCTAAAGCCATCAACTCCATAATCTAACTAATTTGCATACAGCATGAAACATAGTAGACCTAACTCCAAACTCTGCAGAATGCCATGAGTAGTCAATTGGGAAAAGCTCCCTTTATTCCTATTCTCTGCCTTCTGCCATTTAGTCAACCTTCTATCTATGCCACTACCTTTCATGTAATATCTTGGTCTTCTATCTTGTTTAGTAACCTCATGTGTAGCAACTTGTCAATGTCTTTCTGAAAAGCCAAGTAAACAACATTCACTGACTCTCCTTTGTCTATCCTTTTTGTTGCTTCCTCAAAGAACTTCAACAAATTTGACAGGCAAGATCTCCCATTAAGGAAACCATGCTGATGTCCTATTTTACCATGTCTCTCAAGTACCCTTAAACCATATCCTTAATGATGGATTTACCAACCATTGAAGTCAGGCTGACCAGCCTGGAATTTCCTGTCTTTAGCAATTTGCTCAGGAATTATTCTTTACACCATTGATTCTTGAAATAAGTTAGATTTTTGAATTTCATGGGAATTAAGTATTATAGGAAAAGGGGAGTAGATGGTGCTGAGTCCACGGTCAGATTGGCCATCATCTTATTCAATGGCAGAGCAGGCTCAATGGATCAGATGATCCACGCCTGTTCCTATTTCTCACGTTCTCATGAAATCTGACCTATGATGGTGGTATCATCTGCAAACTTGGTTTTAGAGCAATATTCAGCCACACATCATAATGGTATAGGGAGTGTAATAATATAACTATTTAGAGTTAAAGGAAGAAAAAGTGAAATAAAGTATGTGTGTTTCCATTCTTGACTTGTTTGGAAGGCTGGTCATCAATTGCCTCTATCAAAAGGAACAAGATATACATTTTGTGGAGAGAATCATTTGTATAACTGTGGGGAAAGAATCAGAACTATCAGGAGACAAAGTGGGGAGCGGTCGTTGTCAGAGTGGGTTGAGTCAGGCTTTGGCGAGAACAGGTAAGAGGTGAGAAATGGAGTTGAAATCTGAAGAGGCCACCCTTTTCAAGGAACAAAAAGGATTCAACAGGTAGGCACAGGTAAGGCTAGGTTTTTTCAATATCATACATTTTGTTCATATAGACCGTGGGCATGGCAGCCAAGGCAGGATAATGCTCCTCTTGCAAAATGTGGGTCAGCAGGGAAGCCAGCAGTGTCCCAGACGACTTCATCCGCTAGACATGCATCCAGCTGAATCTGCTGAAAAGCCAAATTAAGGAACTGGAGCTGGAGTTGAATGAACTCTGGATCATTCGGGAGGCAGAGGGGGTGATAGACATGAGTTATAGGGGCACCATCAGACCTAGGAGGCAGGAGGAGGGTAGATGGGTTACAGACAGCAGGAGCGGGAAAAGGAACAGGCAGATAGTGCAGGGCACCACTGTGGCTATCCCCTTCAATAACAAGCATACCATTTCGGATACTGTTGTGGGGGGGATGACCTACCAGGGACAAGCTATGAAGATCAGTTATCTGGCATGGAGTCCGGTCCTGTGGCTAAGAAGAGAAGGGGAAAGAAGAGGCAAGTTGTAGTGATGGGGGATTGCATATTTAGGGGGACAGATAAGAAGTTCTATGGAAGTGATCGAATACCCCAGATGGTATGTTGCCTCCCTGGTGCCAGTGTCCAAGATACTCATGGGTTCATGGAATTCTCAGAAGGGAGGGTGAGTAGCCAGATGTCTTAGTCCATGTGGTTAGGAAGGGTGAGGAGGTCCTGCAAGGAGAGTTAAAGGAGTTAGGCTCTGGGTTGAAGGACAAGACCTCCAGGGTAATGATCTCAGGTCTGCTACCCATACCATGTGCTAGTGAGGTTAGAAAAAGGAAGATAATGTAACTTAACACATGGCTAAAGACATGGAGTAGGAGGGAGGGCTTCAGGTATCTGGATCCTTGGGCTCTCTTCCAGAGAAGGTGGGGACTGTTCCAACCAGATGGTTGGCATCTGACCTGGAAGGTGACTTGTGAGAAGATTTGCTAGTGCTGCTCCAGTAGGTTTAGACTAGATTTGGAGGGGGATATGAACTAGAGCAGATAGAGGAGTATAGGAGAGAAAAGATGATGTGAAAATTGCATGCACTGTTAGAAGTCAATGGGTTGAATGTAGTGGAAATGTTCTCAGGTGCATGTATTTCAAAGCAAGGAGTACTCCAGGAAAGGCAGATGAGCTTAGAGCGTGGATTGGCACATGGAATTATTACATTGTTGTTATTAGTGAAACTTGGTTGCAAGAAAGGCAGGATTAGGAGCACAGTATTATGGGATTCCGTTGCATTATATGTGATAGAACCGGGGTGGGGGGTGGGGGGGGGGAGCAGCATTGCGCATCAGAGAAAATATCACATTGGTGCTCAATTAGGTCAAACCAGAGGGTTTGTCTACTGAGGCTATATGGGTGGAGGTGAGGGACAGAAAAGATATGACCACATTCATGGGGTCACACTCATAGACCACCCAATAGTCAGTGAGAATTGGAGCAAATCTGCAGAGAGATATCAGAGAGCTGCAGGAAAATAAATTTGCATTACGAGATTTTAACTTTCCACATATTGACTGGGACTCCCATACTGTAAAAGGGCTGGATGGCTTGAAGTTTATCAAATGTGTTCAGGAAATGTTCCTAAATCAATATATAGAGGTACCAATACTGCAATACTGGATCTACTATTAGGGAACAATACATGACAGATGACAGAAGTTTGTGTATGGAAACATTTTGGGTCCAGTGATCATAATGCCATTAGTTTCAAGTTAATTATGGAGCAGAATAGGTCTGGACCTTGGGTTGAGAGTCTAAATTATAGAAAGGCCAATTTTGAGGAAATGAGAAGGGATGTAGAATGTGTGGATTGGGATAAGTTGGTTTCAGGCAAGGATGTGCAATGTAAGTGTAGAGCCTTCAAAGGTGAAATTTTGAGAGTACAGAGGTTGTATCTTCCTGTCAGGATCAAAGGCAAGGATTTTGAAGGATCTGGTTTGAAAGGAGAGTGAGACAATGTGAGGTGTTGCATTTTCAAAGGACAAACCAAGAAAGACATACACAGTAAATGGTAGGGCACTGAGGAGTGTGATTGAAAAGAGGGATCTGGGAATACAGATACATAATTTCCTGAGTGGTGTCACAGATGGATAGGACTGTAAAGAGAACTTTTGGCATATTGGCCTTCATAAATCAAAGTATTGAGTATAGGAGTTGGGATGTTATGTTAAAGTTGTATAAGACATTGGTGAGGCCAAATGTGGAGTATTGTGTGTAATTTTGGACACTTAACTACAGTAAAAATATCAAGAAGATGGAAAGAGTGCAGAGAAGATTTACTAGAATGTTGCCCAGATTTCAGGAACTGAGTTACAGGGAAAGGTTAAATGGGTTAGGACTTTATTACCTGATGCATAGATGAATGAGGTGAGATTTGATAGAGGTATTTAAAAATTATGAGGAGTATAGACAGAGTAAATACATTGAGGTTAGGTGAGATACAAACCAAATGACATGGGTTAAGGGTGAAAGTGGAAAAGTTTAGGGGAAACTTATTCAAGCAGAGAGAGGCAGAGATGTGGAACGAGCTTTCAGCTGAAATGATGAATACAGGCTCCATTTTAACATTTAAGGGGAATTTGGACAGGTACATACATGGGAGAGGTATGGAGGGCTTTGATCTGGGTGCAGGCAAAGAAAATGGTTTGGCATGGACTAGAAGGGCCAAAGAGGCCTGCTTTTGTGCTGTAATGTTCTATAAGAGATGGATGTTTTGAAGTGTTGTTGACACAAGGGAGGCACATGGATAGGCAGTCAGAATTATGCCAAGGGGGAAAGTATCCTGCATTTACGATGAGTGGGAGTAGTTTCAAGGAGATGTGTGGGGTTATTTATTTAGTGTGTGGTGAGTTACCGGGGTGGTGATGGAAGCAGATTCAAGAATAGCATTGAGAGGTTTCTAGATAGATACATGCATGGAGGGTATGGAGGAATATGTTCACAAGCAAGCACCTGAGTTTTAATATAATTTTTTGGTGTGAACATCATGAGCTGTTCTGTTCCATATTCAATTATACATCTCTCGTTGACATCTGGACCTCAGTGTGGCAATGTATACAAAGCTGTCTGATGAGACCAATCTTGGTTCGAAAGTTTCTTTCACAGGAGTCAGAATGCAGGGATGCTGTAACTTTGTTAGCTCTTTATTCTCAAGATTATCTTTTCTTCTTTGCTTCATCCTTTCTAGGTTTTGCATAGAACAAGCTCCGACCCAATGCTTCTTGCTCCAAAGTGGTGCTTGTCCAATTCTCCCAGAATCTTCTACGAGTCTCTCTTTTTTCTGTCCACTATATCCATGTTTGCCCTGTGATATTTCCATAAAGTAGCTGCTTTGTTATTCTGTCATCAGACACTCTTCGAACGTATCTTGCCTGCCTGATCTGTGATTCTTTCAACAGCATGTAGATTTGGAGAAGGCTTGTCTGGGACAGAGTCTGGGCATCGGGAATCCTGTCTTGTCACTTGATGTGAAGTGTTCTATGCAGACAGGTCACGTGGAAGTGGTTAAGCTGCATGGCCAATCTGCTGTACACTGTAACCTGTTGCACAAGCATAGAGTTAGGTGGGAATGACAACAGCAAAATACACTTTCAGCTTGGTCAGAACTACTGAAAGAAAGCTTGGGCCAAAGGCATGGAAGCAGCTTGACTAAAAATTAGTAGAAAATTGAATTTTCACTTGATAAAACGTGTAAACTTCACACAGCATACCAATCTATCTTATGTCCATTTCTAGAAAAAAGATGTTTTTTGCAATATTCGCAGAAGTACCCAAAAAAAACCTCCACAGGATGCAGGATCTGTGGCTCAGCAATAAGCCAGATGAAATACAGATCTGTGCTGATTGGAAGGACACCAACAACTTCCGTGCTACTCTAAAAATCTGCAGATGGTCTTCAGTCATCACCTCTACTCAATGGAAGATGGACTGACACATCACCAAGGAGATGTTTGTGGTGATACCACCACTACACTGGCCACACTCCTACCAGCCTACCACTGTGGGGGAAACCACTGACCTTGCAGGTAAGCAACCTGGGAGGCTGGACCTACCTGTCTGCTGTCAATCATCTTCCCAAATAAAGACTTGAGCCAACCCCTTTGGGAACATTCAGACATTTGGAGTCAGGAGTATACTGAGACCTGGTGTGTACAAGTTCAATCTAATTAAAGCCTGTTGTACAGTCTGTGGACTTTGCGTCAGAATTATTCGCGCAGCAGCGCTCACAATTTAATTAGCTTAAAATTAAATGACTATGGAGAATCCTTACCATTGAGAGGCTGGATATTGACCTTCAGCATCTGGATGCTCCAGCATACCTCGAGATCTGGAAGCATGTGATCGAAGCGATCAACCATACATAAGATGAGGTCATCAATGCAAACCAGAAGAGATTCATGGTACTATGCACCACCTTCTTTCATTGTCCAACTTCCGCCTATACTGATGATGTGTCGCTATCATGGGCCAACCGAACTCCATCCACCCCGAATGCAACTCGCCCGGCTTGCCAACCAGATGACATGATCAACACGTGTGCATACAAAACCATGCACTCGTCACACCCCACATTCCTAAAGATGCCCACTGCCCGCTATTTGCCACAACCATCAGAGGGCAACAACTCGGACCCTGAGGACGTCCTAGAATCCACCAAGCTAAATGAGGACATTCCCCACAGACTCCGGAGCTCAATGATGGACATTGCTGTCAATGGGAAGGAAATCAGAAACTGGTGTCTCCAGGACAGACACTCCTCCATAAATATGTGAGGACCTACAAATCCAACCCCACTGGTTGAGCAGGTGCACCCCCTCCTTGCGAACCCAAATTACGCCCACATCAAGTTCCCCAATGGAGATGAGGACACCATCTTGACCAGGGACCTGGCACCAGCAGGAGCCCAACCCCCACCACCCTGGGCACCCCTGGCCCATCCAGGATCCCACAGGAGCCAACACCCTCTCTCTGCCTCGCCACAGGGTCCCAATCCCCAGGGACCCACCCCACCTCTACACCTCCACACTGGTAGACACTCCCATTCTGTCAGACACCATCCCACCCGCATTGCCAGCAGCCCTGGCCACCCTAGACTCAGCCAACCCTCAGGCAGCCCTGCCCCTACCGACCACTGACCAGGAGCTTGTCCTCAAAGGTCCACAGACAACCGGCAGACTGCCTGACCTTGTAGATACTACACAGTACCAAGAAAACTGCCCCCCCCCACCCTCCGCACAAGGACTCATTTTAGGAAGGAGGTGAATGTGGTTATACTGCCACTACACTGGCTGCACTCCTACCAGCCCACTGTACCTGCAGGTAGGCAACCTGGGAGAATGGCTCTACCTGCCTGCTGTCAATCACTGGCCAGTATAAAGACACAAGCTGGCCCCTTTGAGACCAGTCAGACACGTGGAGCCAGGAGTGTACCGAGACTTGTGGACATGTTTAAGCTAATTAAAGCCTGTTGTACAGTCTATGGTCTTTACATCAGTATTATTCGCGCATCAGCGCTAGGAATGTTAGAGAGATGTGCTGAGGATTTCAATTCTGTCCTGAACAGACCATCTACAATTAGTGAGGAAACTATAGCAAAGACCTCGACACTCAGACTTAGTGGAAGTTCAAAAGTCGGTATCATAAGTGTGCATAAGCTCCAGATGCGGATGCAATACCAGCAGAAATCACCAGAGAAGGGAGCCCATTGCTGAGTGAGAAACTAACAGCTATCTCTAGTATTTATGGAACCAGGAAAAGCACACTAGGGTTACAAGGATGCTACCAATGCACTTATAGAATCATAGAGCCATAGAACATTACAGCGCTGAATGTGTGCTTTCCGCCCTTCTAGTCTATGCCGAATTATTATTTCTGCCTAGTTCTACTGACCTGCACCAAGTCCATAGCTCTCCATATCCCTCCTGTACCTGTCCAAAATTTTCTTAAATGTGAAAATTGAGCCTGCTTCAGCTGGAAGCTCATTCCAAGTCCCACTACTCTCTGCGTGAAGAAGTTCTACATATTATTCCCCCTAAACCTTTCCTCCTTCACCCTTAACCCATGTGATCTGGTTTGTATAACACCTAACCTCAGTGGGGAAAAAAAAATACTTGCATTTACTCTTTCTTTATCCCTCATAATTTTGTATACTATCAAATCTCCCTTCAGTTTTCTAGTCTCCGGGGAATAAAGTCTTCACCTGTTTAACCTACTTTCCTTATGCAGACTCTAGTGTCCTGTTAAAAAAAACTGATCATTCACCTTGAGGGAGACCTACTTCCTGAAAGCCAAGGTCATGAAACAGGAGACATGATCTTGCCAGCATGATATCTCCAAAGGAAGTAGCAAGTACAAAACTGCCACTTGTTCCCTACCTTTATCGATCTCACTGAAAGACGATGATGGAAGTATTGAATTGAATGCATTTAACACAGAAAAAAGAATGAAAACCCTACTTAAAAGAGATAATACTCCTGGTCAAGATGGTTTATGTTTGAGCATTTTTTGAAAAGAATCATGAGTTGAGACAACAGAGAATTAGTGTTCATTTTTAGTGTTCCATTAGTAAAATGTACTGCACAGGAGGACCAGTAGATTGTTCAGATAATGTCTTTATTTGTAAAGAGTGGATTAGAAAATGCCATGGGAATTATAAAACTATCATTTTAATCTCAGAAGTAGGAAAACTAATTAATTCCCAACCAAAACAGAGAATGGACAAGAATTCAGAGGTAAAACTGAACCGGGATCATTACACGAAAGCATTTGCTTGACATTTTGTAGGGAGCAACAATAAGATGATATCAAAATAGTGGACATATTTTATCTCAAATTTCATATTATCTTCATTAACATGTGCATAATAAGCTCGTGAAGGAGGTCAGAGTACAAGAGGTAGAATTGCTTTCAGCTTTATTCATTCCAAGGCAGAATGTGGATATCACAGGCAATGCCAACATTTATTGCCATCACTATTTACCACTGTTTTTAAGAGACAGTAAAGATTCAAACACTTTGGTAAATCCAGAGCCACATTCAGACCAGAATGGTACATGCAGCAGCTTTTCTTTCATGAAGAGCATAGGCAATGTATAGCTTTACACCATGAACAAAGGAGGGCATGATATACCACGAGGATCAGTGGTGGAATTGCTACATTTCACAATGTATTAATGATGTCGTCTCTGGAATCAAAAATGCACAGCCTAAATTTAGAAATTATGCGGTACTGAAGGGGTTTGGATGGAGGAGATGGGGAAATTATCAAGTCTGGCAAAGGCTGGAACAATTTATGGGAGAAGATCAATAAACTTACAGAATTGGCTTAATAATTGGGCTTTGAAGTCAAACACAGTTATATAGCAGGTAAGTACATTTGTGAAAGGTGTGAATCAAGACATCATGATCGTTGGGAATGTGGAATGAGCTGCCAGTTGAAGTGGTGAATGTGGGCTCAACTTTCACCTGTATGAAAAATTTGGACTAGTAAATGGATGGGAAGGGTATGGAAGGCTATGGACTTGGGGCAGGTCTGTGGCACAAGGCAGAATAATAGGCAAAAACTAGAAGTGCTGAAGGGCCTGTTTTCTGTGCTGTGATGCTCTATGGTTCCACGGGGTAAAGAAGGAAATAGACCAATTACTAAAAGTTGTGCCAAAGTTTAGCTTGGTCATAGAGAAAGTACATGCGTACTCAGGTTTATTTACAGAGGGAAAGAATTGAAAGGTTAAGAAGCTACGCTACATACGAAGCTCAGATAGATCGCAATGCTCCACACAATCAATGGTTCCATTTCATATTTTTATAACAAGCCCACTGTTCTCCCCTACTTGACTTATTTTAAAAAGAATATTTAGCCATTGACTGGATTTTATTTCTGGTGAGATAAGAGATCACTGGGCTGATGTTTTCAAGAGGTCTGTACAGTTAAGAAAAGATTTTGGTGAAGAGGGTACAAAGAGAATATTTGCACTTGAAGGAAACAGCAAAAATGGACACCATCAATATGAGATAGTCTGCAGGGAATCAACTAGAGAATTGAGAAGAGATTCATTCACAAAATATGAATTGGGAATGTGTAACTCTCAGTATCAATAACTGAACTCTGCATTGTAGTTTTTAGCTGTCCTTTATTAGCTGTATTCTTCACAGCCAAACTATCCCACTGTATCTCAGTACATGTGGCAATACATTCAAATATGACAATTACAGTCAAAACATGCGGTTGAAATGAGCATGGTGGATATTTTAAAGGGAAGGCTGGACAAGCTCACAAGGAAGAAGAGAACAGAAGGTTACACTGAATGATTTAAATGAAGAAAGAAAGGTGGAAACATTTGTGGATATTAAATGGAAGGGATTGAGTGGGCTAAGGGTCATGTGTCTGAGTTAAATATTCCATGTAATCCGATAGAATGAGTTTATGTCAGTATGAAATCGGTTGACTGAAGGGACTCCATCCCTGCTGCATCCCTATGGGTCTCCATCTTATAGTTGATGCCTGAATGCAAAGCAAATTTCACAAGCCTGTGGCACTTCTGCATGTCCATGGGAAGCTCCATCTCCATCAGGCCCGATGACACCACATTTGTCAGCAGAATCACAGACGGCAATGAGGAAGCAAACAAAGGGAGATAGACCAGCTAGTTGTGTAAGGTCAGACCAACAACCTTCACTTAACTTCAGCAAAACCAAGGAGATGATTGTGGACTTCAGGAGAAGTCTTTGCAGCTCTTTGCAGCTCCCATGGCCACCGGTGGAAAGGGCTTTGAGTGGGTCCACAAGAGGGTAACAATGAGCACCTGGAAAATCCAGCTGACTGCTGCGAACCCATACAGGACTGAGCAGAGCAAGCAGAGAAGCTCAGCTTGCAAAAGGCCTTCCGGACCACACTGGATCAATTGACAGAGTCTACTTCCTTCATCTGTCAGAAGAGGCTCGGGACATTAGGGGAGATAGGGACAGATTGTGGCAGCCAAATCTGTTGCCTGCTGCATTGCTGGGCACATGCATCCTTGCCATTGGTTGTCAAATGCTCAAGCAGCTTTGATTTGTACACTGAGAATCAGAATCAGAATTTATTGTCATGAATATGTCATGAGATTCATTGTTTTGCGGCAGAATCACAGTGGAAATATTTACAAAAAACACATTACAAAGTAAATAAAAATAGTGTTCATTTATAAATCTGATGGCAGAGGGGAAGAAGTTGTCCTTGTGCTGTAGAATGTTCTCCATGGTACAGCTATAGAAGTTTTTGAATTCTTCGGTGACCTATCAAAGTATAGCAATGATGCTCCAGGACAGATCCTCAGAGATGTTGAAACCCAGGAATTTGAAGTTCTTGACCCTCTCCATTGCTAAACCCTCAATGAAGATTGGTCGGTGTTCTCCTCTTTTCCTCCTGACGTCCACAATCATCTCCTTGGTTTTGCTAAATTTAAGTGAAGGTTGTTGTTCTGACCCTACACAACTAGCTGGTCTATCTCCCTTTGTATGCTTCCTCATTGCCATCTGTGATTCTGCTGACAAATGTGGTGTCATCGGGCCTGATGGAGATGGAGCATCCCATGGACATGCAGAAGTTCCGCAGGCTTGTGAAATTTGCCTTGCTTTCAGGCATCAACTATAAGATGGAGACCCACAGGGATGCAGCAGGGATGGAGTCCCTTCAGTCAACCGATTTCATACTGACCATCAGCCACCCATGAAAACTACTCCTACGATTTCTATTCTATTCTCCCCATATTCTTATTAATTCCCCTCCAGATTTTAAAATTCATCTTCACATTCAAAGCAAATTATCATGGCTAATTAATCTATCAGCTCACATGTCTTTGGATATCGGAGGATAGTGGAGCATCTGGAGGAAATCTACACATCCATGGGGGAAAACGTGCGAACTCCAGACACCAATGGTTGTACCTGGACATTTGGTGATATCCAACTGTTTTACTGGTGAGGCCAGGATTGAACCTGGACTTCTGGTTATTTCCCACTGTGTTACTGGTGAGAGAGATTAAATTCACTATGACTAGGACTGACTTGTGGGCAGTTCTGAGCATACCGGTGAGACAAGTTCCATCATTTCCTTTAATTCCAGTGGTTATCACTCGTCCCAAGACTAGCATTTTAAAACAAACAACTGTTTCAAATGCTGAAAGAAAGATCACTTTTCAACATCCTGAAAATCCAAGCAGTAAGGTAAGCAACAAATATCATCAAGAAGGAGGAGCTCATAGTTCATCTAATTTCAATGAATTGTCCAGTATCTATGCCACAAGCAGTAACATAAGGAAAGAATTAAGATGCTTTGACATGTGAATAGGTTCCTCAGTGTTCAATAATAATCCAAGAACCTCCCTCTACATGTTTCAGCAGATGCCACTTTGGTGAGCAAAAAAGAAGCTCAAGACAACAGCAACCTATTGTAGAGCAAGACTAAAGGCAGGCCAATATTAATAAATAAGAATTGATGAGACAAGTCGATCTGGATTGGAAGAATATTTCAGACTTTATGCTTCAAAGTCAAAATGTTGAAAAGGAAGGTTGATGTTTTTGGATACAGATATACCAACATAAGAGAAATAACTCACACACACACATCCAACTAAATTGGGTCTATTGCATGGCTGGCCTTGTTATAAAGAAGCAGCTGGCTGAGAAAAACCTGGGACAACTCAAACAAAATGGTGGGATTGAAAAAACCGATCAGAGTGATGGGGCCATGCCAATAACAAGGCAGACGAGATAGAATGGCTGAGGGAGGGGGGGGCTACAATGTCCCACTAAATAGGTCTTCTACATCGAGTTGCAGACATCAGTGTGAGGCACTATCTGAAGAAGGCAGCCATATAACATCATAAAGGATTCCCAACACCCTAATCATAACCTCTCTTCACTGCAAACTTCGGGCCAAAGGTATGGAACATGGGCACCTCTTAGTTCTTTCGAACAGCGACCAGACTCTTGAATCTCCCCTTGCAACAATAATCATGGACTCCTCCGACATCGCAAAAGGACCGTTTGCACTATAGCAATCACTATTTTTATAGCAGAATTACTGTGAATGTGTTATGTATGCATTATCTTTTTTAATTTAATTCAATTAGTTTACTATTATAGTTTTTCTCAAGAAAGAATTTCAGCTCAAATGTGCAGCTGCTCAATGTAAACTCATCGTTATCTTTACTCTCAAGTGTTTTCACAGATTTAGACCTCTCCCATATGCATAGACAACTGCCTGTTGGCCAAAATTATGAGCATTACTCAAACTTAAAGAATCATTTCACATTTCATAATTGCTTACAACTAGCGGCCATTCAGCCCATCAAAGCTACACCAGCTCTCAAAGCAATCTAATTCCCCTACAATCCATTCTCTCACACATACCCACTTAACACCCCTGCATTTTCCCACCAGTCTCCTCTATTAGGGAGCAATTTGCAAGTCAATTAACATGCTAACCAATATGCGATAGGGATGGTAAAAACACAATACTGGAGAAATTCATCAGGTCAAACACTGTACTTTGTATAGCAAGGATACATAACCTTCGTTTCGGGTTTGAGCCCATCATCAAGGTATGAGCCCTTCATGTGGTAGGGATAGAAGAGGCAATTATGGCATCAAGGGAAACCCCATATTATCAGAGGGGAGAAAGTGCAAACTCCCAACAGGCAACAACAGTGATGAGAATCGGACCTGGGATCCTCGAGCTGTGAAACAGATGCTGCAACTGCAATCCCAAATATTGGAGGCACTGTGAACAGCAAGAAAGGCTTTCAAAGCTTGCCGAGGGATCTGGATCAGCTGGAAAAATGGGCTGAAAAATGACAGATGGAATTTAATGCAGACAAGTATGAGGTATTGCATTTTGGAAAGACAAACCAAGGTAGGATATACACAGTAAATGGTGGGGCACTGAGGAGTGCAGTAGAACAGAGGGATTTGGAAATACATAATTCCCTGAAAGTGGCGTCACAGGTGGATAGGGTTGTAAGGAGAGCTTTTGGCATATTGGCCTTCATAAATCAGAGCATTGAGAATAGGAGTTGGGATGTTATGGTAACATTGTATAAAGCATTGTTGAGGACAGATTTGGAGAACGGTGTGCAGTTTTGGTCACTTAACTATAAAGATATCAGTAAGGTTGAAAGAGTGCAGAGAAGATTTACAAGAATGTTGCTGGGACTTCAGAATGTGAGTTACAGGGAAAGATTAAAAAGGTTAGGACTTTATTCACTGAGTATAGAACAATGAGGGGAGATTTGATAGAGATATACAAAATTATAAGGGGTACTGGAGCCCTGCTAAAGGCAAAGCTGCTGAAATAATTGTTGTTCACAGCAAGCAAGTAAACCAGTAACTGGTGTTTATTCAAACCATGCACGTTCCTTTTTAGGGGAGGCAACAGGTTCATAATGCTGCTGTGAGCCCTGTCCATTCCCCTGGCAACGCGCTCCTGCAGCCTGGAAGTTCTGAGCAATGGGGTGTGGCCTGCCACACTGGCTGTTCGCTAAGGCAATTTGGCCTGTCGTGTGCCACCCTACCCAGAATCACAGTGTCTTTGGGTGAGGTTTGGGAGATTGTCTTTGGGTGGGCATCCCTGGTGCCGTTGTGTAGGAGGAGGGAAAGGCTTTGAACAGTCCAACTTTCTTGAGCTGTAAACATGTCGTGCCTACCTCCAATGTCTATAGTATATACAACCCCCTCCCTTCTTAGTACCTTGAAAGGCCCTTCATAAGGGCACTGCAGGGGGATACCCGGTTTACCCCATCTTACAAAGACAAAGTCCATGGTTGGCATCCCGTGGGTGGTTGTAGGATGTGGATGCGGATAGGCGGTGTAGGATGTCCAGCGGGTTCGGTGGTCATTCTGTGGAGCCAAAATGAACATCACCTGTGATGGAGAACGGTGCACCATAGACCATTTCCACCATAAGGTGGGGAGGCCCTCTTTAGATGCTGGGCGGATGCCCAGCAAGACCCATGGGAGTTCATCCATCAAGTTGAGCCCATGCAGCCGTGATTTGAGGGCTGCTTTTAGATGGCGGTAAAAGTGCTCCCATTGGATTGGGAGTGGTAGGCAGATGTTTGATGCAGCTGGGTGCTGCAGAATTTGGCCATGGTTGCCCAGAGGGAAGAGGTAAACTGGACTCCCTGGTTCAAAGTTATATGGGAAGGTTTACCAAAACGGGTGACCCACAGTGAGGTAAAGACTTTCACACAGGTCTCCGTGTCACAGGCCGGCATGGGCATCACCTCTGGCCAGCATGTAAAGCGGTCAACCACAGTGAAAAGGTACCTCATCCCCTAGCTGATGGGAAGGGGCGCTACAATGTCCACATGCTCGTGGTCGAACCTGTCCATGTGGGCGGAAAGTGTTGCACTGGGCCTTTAGTGTGCCAATGGACTTTGGCTTGCTGGATTTGTACACAGGTTTTTGCTCAAAGTGAAACTTTGCGCTGAAGCTAGGACCATACGAACCTGTCTGAAATCAGATCGACTGTTGACCAGATGGAAGGATGAGAAAGTCCATGCACTTGATTGAATACCTGCTGTCTCCAGGTCACGGGCATGATTAGCCTGGAGTGGCCTGTAGACATATCGCACAGGAGTGTTGGGCTTCCTGGGTCTGGCTCAAACTCCTCAATTTGTAGGCTGCTGATGGCGGTGCGGTATGCCTGTGCATTGGCATCTTCAGCCTGGTCCCTGGTGAGCTGAGCTGTGTCGATGCCACACGTCACCTCGGAGATCATTGGCTTGGACGGTGTGTCAGCTACCACGTTGGACTTCCCCGCTACGTGGTGGATGACCATTGTATATTCAGAGATGTATGAACGGTGCCATTGTTGCTTCACCGTCCAGGGGTCCGAGACTTTGCCCAGCACCTGAACCAGCAGCTTGCTGTCTGTGTAGGCTGTGAACACTCGGCCCTCGAGGATGTACCGGAAATGGTGCATGGCCAAGCAGATTGCCAGCATTTAGTGATGAAAAGTGCTGTACTTCAGCTCAGGTAGCTGGAGGTGATTGCTGAAGAAACCACCCCTGCTGGTTACTGGTGATCCACCCACTGTTGCAGCATTGCGCCCAATAATGTTAACGATAGGGGTAAGTCAGTATCTGGGTGTGCTAGGAACATGGCTTTGGAGAGTGCTGTTTTGGTCTCCTCAAATGCCTGGAGTGCATTCACAGTCCTTCTCGTTACCTATCTTAATGAGGTCGAAGAGAGGCCGCATGGTGGCTGCTGCTTCTGGGAGGAATTGATTATAGAAATTCACCATCCCAAGGAATTCCTATAGGATTTTGAGGGTTTTGGGCCTGGGAAATTCCGAATGGCCTCGACCTCGTCATGCAAATGTGTTGCTCCTTCACTGGAGATGCGGTGCCCAAGGAAGTCGATGGTAAACAAACTGAACTGACACTTTGATGGTTTGATGGTTAGCCCAAAATGTGTTTTAAATGTTCTTTGTGGTTCTTGGCATCAGGACTGGCAATGAGGATGTCATCCAGGTACATGAACATCTCTTCCAGGTCTCTTGCCACTCTGTCCATGAGGCCATGGAATGTTTGGGCCACGTTTTTCAGCCTGAATGGCATTATCAGGAACTCGAAGAGGCCAAACAGGTTGATTATGGCCATCTTCTGGACGTTGCTCTGGAACACTGGGATCTAGTGATAGTCCTTCACTAGATCAACTTTGGAAAAAATCTGGGCATCTTGGAGTCATGCAGCAAAGTACTGTATGTGTAGGATAGGGTGTCTGTCCAGTACCATTGCACCATTGAGCCTGCGGTAGTCTCCGCAGGGGCGCTAGCCACCAGAGTTGTTTGAGACCCTGTGTAGTGGTGAAACCCACGGGCTGTTGGAATGGTGGATGATCCCCAATTCCTCCATCGTGGCAAACTTGGCCTTGGCTTGGAGGAGCTTATCTTTGGGCAATCACTGTGTACACAGGTGGTCTGGTGATCTCAATGTGTGTTGCATGCCATGTACTGGTTCCGCATCATGGAAGTTGGGGGCCAATAGAGCGGGGAAGTTGGCGATCAGTGCAGTGTACTCGCTTTGTTCGAGCCTGGACTCTCAAAGGCTGGAAAGTGCATTGGCGCAGTGTGAGGGGGAAATCCTGGAAGGTTGTGGCATTAACCAGCCAGGATCGGTTGAGGTTGACCAGGAGTTTGTTCGCTTTACTGAGTCGACAGTACAGTCTCAACTGAAAACGGCTTAGGTAGGGATGATTGAACCATTGGCAGCCTGTAGGGGTAGGCCTCTGGCATTGTTCTACTACTCAAAGAACGTTGGTGGCTGATTTCTGCACCAGTGCCTATCAGGAATTCCGGCTGGGCCTTCTGGTTGCAAAGGTAAAGCAGGCCTTTTATGGTGCTAACCACCGAGGCCATTAACGGCAGCCAGCTTGCTCATTTCCCTGCATTGGACTGGGTTTGCTGCCTGAAAGGATGCAGGGCAATACGCACCACTGGGCATTGTAGCCCCATCGATAGTGGTAGTAGCAGTACCCTGCTGTTTTGTCGCTGTGTTGTTGCTGCCTACTGTGATGGCTGCCATGGGGGTGTGCAAAATAGCTGAGGTTGGTGCTGTTGCTCTCGCTGCGCAAATGGGCTGCACGTGGATGGAGTTGGGCTGCGGAGTGCAGAAGAGCCGGTCTGCTTCTCTCGCCACAAGGTGCAGTTCACCAAAGTCCATGTTCGAGATGGTGGTGGCAATGTGGACCAGAAACTTGGAAAGGAACAGGGGCTCAAACAGTAAGCACTTTGTGTGTCCGTCTGCAAGGGCCACTAACTCTTGCATCAGTTCTGAGGGGTTACAATCACCTAGGCCCTGCGTGTCAAGCACGCGGGCGGCCCATTTGTCCCGGCTAATTTCAAATGACTCGAGTAAAAATGGCCACGGGTGGGGTGTTGACAAACATGGTGGGTTTCTCTACTCTGGCGGGGTCCAGGGTGCTGACGATATGCCAGAACTTCGTGTCCTTGGCTGTTATTCCTCAGAGGGCGAACTGTGATTCTGCATGTTGAAGCCAGCTACATGGCTGGTTTGCCCAGGATGGTGGCAAGTGGACACTTATGCTGTAAACTGTCGTTGGAGATCCATTGGTGGCAGCTGTTTGAGCTGTGGACGAATCTGCAGGATTAATCCTGCTCCGTGTTGTGGGTTCTAAAAAGTTAGAATCTGTTCAGGGTTATTACTGTAGCACTGTTAAAGGCAGACCTGCTGAAATAAATGCTGTCCACACCAAGTAAGTAAACCAGTAACTGCCATTTATTCAAACCATGCACATTCTTTTTTAGGGGAGGCAACAGGCTCAAGGGAGTGACATCATAATGCTGCTGTGAGGCCTGGCCGTTCCCCTGGCAATGCGCTCCTGCAGCCTAGAACTTCTACGCGGTGGGAGGAGAGCCCCTGTGCACTGCCATGATGGCTGTTCGCTACAGCGGTTCGGCCACTCATGTGCGGGATTGACGCGGCCCACTACACCACAATATAGACAAGTAAATACATCTAGACTTTTTTCCACTGAGGTTAGGTGTGATGCAAACCAGAGGATTCACCACCCTCTGGGAAAACCAATTCCTCTTCATATCTGTCCTAAATCTACTACCCTAAATCTTGAGGCTATGTCCCTAGTTCTTGTTTCCCCCACCAATAGAAACAACATGCCTACCTCTATCTTATGTATGCCTTTCATAATTCTGTATGTTTAGGCAGCCAAATGAGCGAGGCATAGAAGGATATGGAATTAATGCAGGCAAGTAGGATTAATATAATACTGGTAATCTTATCACAAAGAAATTCATTTGAATACTGTATTTTTATGTTACTATGTTTATTTTCAAGTATAATTTCAAGCATTTTTTAGTGAAAATTTTTTTTAAATGAAGTCTGCATACTATGGTTGAACACAATGCTGGAGAAACTCAGCATGTCAAACAGTGTCCTTTATATAACAAAGATAAAAATACACAACCAATGTTTTGGGCTTGAGCCTGGGGAAAGGAGAGCAAGTTGGCAGAAACCAGAAAAGTTGATGTTAATGCCATCTGGCTGGAGAGTGAGTACCCAAATGGAAAACCAGGTGATGCTCCTTCAATTTACAGGTGGTCTTGGTGGGATAGTACATGAGTCCATCGACAGACATGTAAGAATGGAAGTGGGACGCAGAACTGAAATGGTTGGTCTCTGAGAGGTCCCTGTCACTGGTGCAGACAGAGCGAAGGTGCTTAGCAAAGCGATCTCCCAGTCTCTCCAATGTAGAGAAGGCCACAAAGGGGAGTACCGGATGCAGTGTTGCTTCACTTGAAAAGCCTGTTTCAGGCTTAGGCTGTGGTGAGGGAGGAGGTGTGAGAGCAAGTGTACCACCTCCTATGGCCACAGGGGAAGATGCTGGGGGGGGGAGGGGAATTGGTGGAGAGGGATGAGTGTTCGAGGGAGTCACAGAGGGAGCGGTCCCTATGGAAAGCAGAGAGGGGAAGATGCATCTTGTATTGGGATCCTGTTGTAAGTACTGGAAAGTTCGGAGGATAATGTGTTGAATGCGAAGGCTGATGGGGTGGTGGGTGAGGACAAGGGAAATTGTGTGTTTGTTGCACCTGAGGGCAGAGGGGACCAGGGCGGATGAGCAGGAAATGGAGGAGATGCAGTGACGGTTGAGTTGATGCTGGTGGAGGATAAACTATGTTTGTGGAAAAAGGCAGACATTTCAGAACATCTGGACTGGAGGACCTCAACTTGGGAACAGATGCAACAGAGACAGAGAAATTGCGAGAAGGGAATAGAATCCTTGCAGGGAATAGGATGTGAGGAAGTGTAGTCAAGGTAAGCTAAGGAATAAACCATCAAAATTTATCTGTTCATCTCTTCTTTATTGCTGTTTAAATTTGAATTTTAAAAATACTGCTGAAGAATCCAGAAAAATCTCAAAATTCAAACTGATCCAATCCGTGAGCAACCTGGATTTTAGCACACAATGCTGTAGAAGCATAGGATACCAAATGCAGATGATGTCAAAACTATATAAACAATCTAGTTAGACCACATTGCATTTAATCTGCTCATCACAATTTAGTGTAGGTCCAAGAAAAAGATTTACTGGAGCAGGTGAGAAATTTCAAGGTTAGACGTGAGAAACTGCAATTGCTTTCCTTTGGGAATATAATCTTTGGAAGAGATTTAATAAAAGTTGTCAGATCATGATGGGGTAAATGGGAAGAAAAAAGAATTCCACCCAGAGATGGTTCAATGATTGTGGTGGCTGTAGATTCAGACAAAATATTCAAGTTGTATATGAACAAGGGGGGCAGTGCAAATTTGTTGGGTGCTGGAACTCACCGAAAATGGTGAAAGGGAGTCTCACGAGACCTGGCTTTGGTGGCCATCATGTTATATTTGGTGTTGTATAATTGACAGCGAACTGTAGAACTTGTCCAGAATAGAGAATAGTGCTCAGCAGGAAGGGCGGGTGGTTGTCTTATACGCCACCACAGTCCGAGGGGGAGTCATCTTATATGATGCCGATGATTGCCTGAGTGGGCCTGTGAGGTGCTGGAGTGGGCCCAAAGAGATGCTGGAGTGGACCTCGGGTGCTCCCACCACTAGATCCCCCTGCAGTTCGCATACAGACATACGGATGATGCCATCGCCACGTTCTCCATCTAGCCCTTACCTACCTGGAAAACAAAGACTCGTATGTTCGAATGCTGTTTATTGATTTCAGCTCAGCATTCAACACAATCATACACAGTAACTGATAATGAAGTTGAGCTTGCTGGATCTAAACACCTCCCCCTGCCATTGGATTCTTCCTGTCGGGGAGACCACAGGCAGTCCAGATTAGTAACAGCATCTCCAAGACCATCACACTGAGCACAGGGGCCCCCAGGGCTTTGGGCTGAGTTCACTACGATTCACTCTGCTGACCCATGACTGTGCAGCTAAACGCAGCTCGAACCACGTCATCAAAATCGCTGATGTGGTGGGCCTGATCAGTAAGAATGAAGAGTCAGCGAATAGAGATGAGGTGTAGTCACTAACAGACTGGTGCACAGCCAAAAACCCTATATCTAAACATCAAAAGAAAAGAGGTGGTTGTTGACTTCAAGAGATCTTGGAGGGACCAAGCTCCACAGACCATTGATGGCTCGACCATTGAGGTTGTCAAGAGTATCAAGTTCCTTGGAGAAAACAAGTTCCACAGCCAAGAAAGCCCAGTAGTGTCTCTACCTGCAAAGGCTGAGGAAAGTTCATCTCTCACCCTCCATCATCACTAGATTCTACAGAGGATGTATCAAGAGCATCCTGTGCAACTGAATCACCACCTGCTTTGGACACTGTACCTTCTTGGACTGCAAGACCATGCAGAGGATAGTGAAATCAGTGGAAAATATCATTGGGGACTCTCATTCTACCATGAAGGACATTTACACACTTGATCCAGGACTCCACACACCCCTCTGGTAAGCTGTTCTCCCTTCTGCCATCTGGTAGGAGGTATTGCAGCAGTAAGGCCCTTACGTCCAGATCGGGCAAGAGCTTTCTTCCCCAAGCCATCAGAATCCTGAACTTGCAGATTGGGGGATTGAGTACCGTGGACTGTTAAGTTATGTCTTAATATTTTAAATGCGTTGAACTTCTATTCTAACCTATGTAAATATGCTCCGTGATCCTGTAGAAACATTATCTTGTCTTAACTGTGCAAGCACAGTATGAACGACCAGTAAAGGTGACTTGACGAGCTAGGGCAGCACTGCATCCCTGGACATGAGTTAAACTATTTTTTTGGACAGATATATTCATAATTTGGAACACCCTCACTGGAAAATGAGGCTTTCAATCAGGACATACCTGCATGAATACAAGCACACTAACTGGTCCTATTGGCCTGCTCTCTTGTTGTGGCGGTGAGCACAACGCATTTACAGTGGAAACGATCAGGGCCGGACCTGGGTTCAAATCCAGGACCTGGGTTCGACACTGTAAGGAGTTTGTACGTTCGACTCGTGTCTACTCAAAAACACACCAGGGTGTAGGTTAATGGCCTGTTACAATGCTAAATGTCCACATTTTTTTTAAATTTAAAAGCCTGTGCTAACCAATTACACCCAATTTAGCTACAACCTGGTACTTTTGAAGGAGTTGGACAAGATCTTACAAAAACAATTTGAAAGCCTGCAGTAAAAGGGTAAAGGAATGGGTTATTTTAGTGGGAGCCAATGTTTTGAGCTGAGTGCTCTCCTTCTGTCCCACAATTATTTCAGATTTATTGTCAGAATGCACATATGACATCACATATAGCCCTGATATTCTTTTTCCTGTGGGTCAGGCAGAATGACCACTTAATGTTAGTGCAAAAATAAAACTGTATGCAATGCACACATGTAAACAAACAACTGAATATGCAATAGAGAGAGGAGGAAAAAAAACAAAGTGGAAAATTAAGAGTCCTTAAATGAATCCTTGATTGAGTTTGTTGTTGAGGAGACTGATGGTGAAGGGGGAGCAGCTGTTCCTGAGACTGGTGGTGTGAGTCTTGTGGCACCTGTACCTCTTTCCTGATTCTATAATTTTATATTCTAATATAAATGGTCAGGGGTTGTTTGATACTCGTCCATCAGCAGATATCAAAAATTCATTTTATACTTTTTCATTTCCAGACTCCGCTTTGACAAGCTTGATTAAAAAAAATGCCCTTAAAGGAGATTTGACCATGGATAATGGCATTTTGAAACTTCATGGAAGAAGAGTCCTCTGCCTGCTCACTGACACAAATAAAGCAATGAGGCCTTTGAAAGGATAGGCAACATCCTTCAAGTTTTCTCCAATACTGATTTTATCCAAAGAAGCATGTTACCATTTGTGTACATAAATTCTGGTTTGCAGGGCACAAATGGCAGATTCCAGTTTGAGCCCTCTTCTCTTGTCCGTCATTTGGGAAGTGAATTATCTTCCATGCTGATTTCTGTTCTGTGAAAACTGTTGAGTGCATTCCGTTTCTCAAACTCCATTCATGTCAACTTTCATGAACTACAAATTACGGAGCCAATTTCCATATGATTTCAATAAGGCCACGATTAACTTGACTCACAATAATTGTTTTGCATGAGGAGTTGAGGTTTTGCAAATTGCACAATACATTTGTGTTTCTTTTTCTCCCTCCACCATTTTATAGTGCCTTAAAAAAAGGATACCATAAAGGACATGAAAATGTTAAATCAAGATCAGCCAGTGTATTCAGAAATGATCTGTAGCTTCACAGAGGATTACAGAGATATCACGAGAGCATATTGTCATTCTCTTTAGAAACTGTTCTTGGATCTGTACAAGGGACAGCTTATATCGACAAAGCATTGCATTTACATCACTCATCAATCCTAACCATTTTTATTTATTTCATCACATATATTAAATATGCTCATTCAATTATTTGATTTTTATTTAAATTAGGAACTTCATTAAACAGTGTGGATTATCACACAATTTTATGATAATTCCACATTTTATTTTAATGGAAAAACATAAAAATCAAAAGACACTTCTTTAAAAAAAAAGATTACTTCCAGTATGGATATGATAGGCTGTCTGGCCTCCTTCTGTGCTATATTAATTCTATGTTTCAATTAAAAGAATTGTTACCATGGAAAATGAGGGGAACCATAAGGAAGAGGAGGAGGAGCATATTTTATTTTTCAGTCCATGAAAATCTAAGATAACAAAAGTACAACTCTAGCTAAATTGTCACGCACATAACTTGCCCAGTTGTAACACGAGGAAATTGTGTCCATCAGAATGGCAGGAAATTCTTAACTATCAACATCATTTCTGGGACACCTTTGTGCTCATCAGCAGTTGGAGCAGAATGAAACAGTTGTTTTCCAAAAGTAGCCCCATTAGATGCAAAATAAATATATTTTTGTAGGAGCCTAGCAACAGAGAATTATTGTCCATGTATACTAGATGGAATAAACTTGGCAATACGCTTTTAATAATTCTGCTCGAGTGCTATCTGCACAGTATTAGAATTCCAGCCAAGTTTCAGCCAGCATGTCCATTTGCTTACCTACTCTGTAAGCTCTGGGGCCTCGATATGATTCTCATATTATTCATGTTACAGCAAGCTAATTTGCTTGAAATGGTGATATGGTTCCCTTTACTATGTATGGTCATATGGCTTTTTGAGCTGTGAATGGTAATGTGGCTCGCTGTACCATGAATGGTGATAGGGCTCTCTATCCTGTGACTGGTGATGTGGCTCCCTATGTCGTGAATTGTCAGATTCTGATTTAAATTACTTTTAATTGACATCCAATTTACAGCTTCTCTCGAATGAATCTATCTTGGTGTTCCCACTAACAATTCTTTCCAAATGAAACAATAGGGAGCAGATGTTGGTACTTAGAACATAAAAACAACCTGCTGGAAGAACTCAGCAGATCGAGTGACATTTGTTGGACAATTCATTTCAATTTACATTGATATTTTGCCTGAAATTTATTGTTGAGAAAATACTGCCATAAATCCCTCTGGCTGCTGTACAAAATGCCCCTTGTATCCAGTGTGTCCCTTTGATTACACCATTATTACATGATAGCCAATCAGTGGGAGGATTTAATGACAGTATTATCAGAATTTAAACAGCTGGGAGAAGAGCTAGGTGTCACTAGTAAGTTCTCCAACCATTCCCCTTCCCAGGTAAATAAAATTAAAAGCCATTTGCCTTGAAGTTCATTCCAAGTGGTCAGCATCAATGTGGAACAGAGTAGCATCAGCACACACTACTGTCCCTTAGCATTTTTGGAAGCAATGTACAATGAGCTGATGTGACTAAATTACCAATTTAGTACTTCTGACTAGGGATAAATTTTAGGCAAGTGCATTTAGGATTTTGTTCCATTTAATATGTGAAGAAAATCTTCCTGAATGTGTAAAGCCAAAACCCAGCAGAACAGCCTATCTTGGCAGTTTGATTTCTCCTTTGCTCTCTTCCGTTGATCCCTCTGAGATGTTTGCCCATTCTGTTCAAACTGCATTAAAACAGGACTCTTTTGCACGTCAATATCCAAGATGGTTATGACTCAGCTCATTGACTTTGGAAACTTTTCAGGCAAAAGACAGACAGCGAAAGGCTAGACTGAACTGCATTTAATTCCAATCATAAGAGGTGAAAATACCTCACTGTAATGAACAGTCACACCCAGCAGTGAAGCCACCCTAACAATCAGTGGGTGGTTTTGGAAATTAAAGGGCATAAATGGAAGATGTTTCTGCTCGAATTTTGCCATGTCTGTTTAAACAGATTAATTGTTGTTTATTTGTTGCTGTCTTTCTGCTCCTGTTCCTTTGTCACATTTCTAACTCTCGGCTGCCATGTTTTTTTCCATGCAACTAAAATGCTTCTTGCAATGTATGAGCATTACTCATGCATGTATGCCCTGATGCTGTCTTGTATCTGCCACATTTAGGGAATGGGACAAGTAAAATCTTTATATGAAAAATAAATCCTTATATATAAAGATTTTTCATCTTTATATGACATAGGGTTAGAAGAGAGATAACAATTGAATCAAGAATGATAAGTATAATTCAGTTTCCAATTCACTGCTATATTTTATCCTTATTTTAATTTACTTTGATTTTTGGATTATTATTTATTGTTAAATAGAAAAGCACATTAATTTTGGAAACATGTGTGCAAGTTAACTCAGTTATAGGGTAAGGAAGATACACAACCAATGTTCTCCAGTGACAATCAACACGAGCAGGGGAGTATACGCAGGTATATGAGTACATGCTGCTTCACAAGGGAAGAGTTAACTGAATGAGAGGATAGATTACATGAATAAAAGGGTTGTCTAGGAAACCTCAGAGAGAAGAGGGAAGTTGAGGGATGTATATTTTGAGTTTTTGAACATTCAATTAAACTATCAAAACAGGGGTAGTAGAGAATGCAACAGAGTACTGATGTCTCAGACCTCCAGGATCTTGACCTCTAGCATTGCATGCATCAAGTTTGTAAGTTCTCCATGTGGTTGCATGGGATTCCATTGGATGCTCTAGCTTCCTCCCACTTTCCAAAAAAAGTGCAAATTAGTAGGCAAGATTTGGTAGGGAAAGGGGAGGGATCAATAGTAATAATTCTGCATTAAAAAATAAAATGTCCAGCATTCTCTGATTTTAAGGGCAGTTAGTTTTATGTTAGTTTTGACTTTTCTGACATTGACTGCTGTAAATTCCACCGGATGGATGACCAGGCAGGAGTTGATGAGCAAGTAAAGGAGTAAGAGTGAATTATGAGGAAATAAACTGGGGAGTGGGATCAGATGAGATTACACTGAGAGTTGCTTGGCTGAATGGAGACCCCCTCTGCATTATAAGAAAGCATAAAAATATGAAATATGATGATGATGAATTATCAAGCCCAGCCAGTGAAAAAATCTCCACACCCAAAGAGTAAAGATGGGGAATTATTCCTTAACTGCAAATAGAACAACTTCATGCTATTGCAAGCAGATAAATTAAGAGCAGATTAAATCAAGGAATAGTTTTTAAGCAACTAGCAGTGATTTGACATTGATCCAAAGTTCTTGGTAAACTCAGTGCTCAACATGTTCAACTACTATAACCAATAATGCAAATAGAATACTTAACCATATAACCAAAGCAATCATACAAGTCAGAGAAATCATGTTCAACAACATCGCAGTTGAGGTACAGCCGAGCCCTGTGCATAATTCTGTCCATTTGCATCCATTCACACGTTTGAAGAAGCTGTCCTACTATCAAAGATCTGTGGCATGGCAGAAAACAGAAAAAACTCGAAAGGATGCCAAAAGAAGGAATTTTATAAAAGTATAATAAGTATTAATTTCGAACAAAAAGAATGGTTTAATGAAAATAAAAAACTATTAGCAGGTAATATTGTGTCTAACTTCAGGAAAGTCTTTTTTCTTCATCCAATCCACTAGCAGAATAAATCTAATGCATTTCTTGATGGAGAAATGAAGGCTAAAATAAAATAGGCAAGATTTGGTAGGGAAAGGGGAGGGATCAATAGTAATAATTCTGCATTAAAAAATAAAATGTCCAGCATTCTCTGATTTTAAGGGCAGTTAGTTTTATGTTAGTTTTGACTTTTCTGACATAATGTGGTGAGATTATAAACATAATTTGATCGACTTCACAATATTAAAATGTCTGATTATATTAGCACATGGAAAAACATCATCTTTTACTCTCTATGCTACCTGGTGAGCTTTTTTTAGAATATTTTCCAAGTAATAGCATGGGGAAGAATGAGTCAGACATACTTCTAATGAGCATCAACAATTTGTGCAAAATGTGGTATGAAATATACAATTTTCTTTCTATTTCATTGTTTATCCCTTTTTGTGCATAAAACTTCAGACAGTACACAGTATGGACTTCATTTATTATCACAATATATGGCCAAGTCTTCGCCTTTTATTACACATAATAATTCATCACTGTACGCTATCAGCCTAATGGAAACCCATTGAAATTTAGTGCCCATGTGTTCATATTTTGATAAAAATTATTACAAAATTTCCATACAAAAACTATTTTCATATAAATCTTGCATTTCCACAAATAAACATGAACATCTTGAAAAACTGCCCACAAGGAGCCGTAGCAGTGGTGATTTCAGATTTAGTGCATTCTACAAAAGAGTCTCCTGCAACATTACCATGGGGGTCATGTCAATGAACAATCATATATCTGTACTTATTTCGGTGGATCCACAGAAGTTGAAAGGTCAGCTATCAAATTACTTCATCTGGATGATGGTGCAAGTGGGTGATACAACTTGAAAGGACCGATTCTGAAGAGACAGGGAGGGGAAACATACTCTTCTGTTACCACAATGAGGTTTGCAAAACCTACCTCATCGTTCAGATTCAGAATCCATCATTTAATAAGGTCAATTGTCTAATGATCTTTCATTTTTTTGAGGGTTCATTGCAGTCTGATCCTTGTTTTTAAAAAAAAAACTAAATTTGACAGAAAACAATTATTGCCTTGTGTTGATTCTGATGGCAAAACACTTCAAAGGTCACATTAAAGTTTCACTGTTTCCAGTGCCTCTTAGATCTCTTTTACCATGAACCTTAATTATTTGGAATGGCCTGTTATAGCAACTGCACATCTTTAAACATCAGTACAAGTTCCTCTATTTTTACTTTAACTTGAACTCCACTTGTTTTCTCTTTACTTTCTCATTTTTTTCTCTCTCTTTTCCATCATAATCACATTTTATTACCCATGTGGGGGAGGGAAAGAGGAGGGATAAGAAGAGGATAGGAAGGGGCAAAGTCTTTACTGCTCTTTATTTTATTTGCAAGTTTTTGGTCCTTCACAAGGTTTCAGGATCTGGCTTTGACCACCCTGTTTTCACATGGTAGATTTTATTTTGTTTCTTGAAGCGGCAACATGAAGTAACTCGCTCGTTCGGCACGGTTTGTATATTTCCACAGGAAACACCCTTGCAGGTCATTGGGAACAAAGATTACTGTTTGTGCTCAGTGTGGATTTTTTAGACTTCATGCCATTGTTTCCTTGCCAGGCAATCTCCTGTCGTTGAATGTATGCATGTTGATAACCTCTTCTGTTTTCACTATGACTGGTGGCTGAGGCCTATGTTTCAGTCGTCGTTGACACTTGAGAGACAACCTGAGCTCCTCAACCATGGCACTACAGAAAGATCTCTGTGGAGAAAATTAAAGACCAAAATGAGATGCCTCGATATGACTGTGAATTCACATCTTAGTTTAGATTTATTTCCCCTCTTACCAAACAACCTCAGAGAAGATTAAAATCAAAATATTCAGCATGTTTTTTTTAAAAATCGTTGATTTTTAGAAGAAAGCCCTCCACGTAAATTATAAGGAGTTATGGGAATGCACGATATGAAGACAAGAAAGATGGATCAATAGATCTGTAGAGACTTTCAACACATGATGGGGTGGTGAATTGGATTAGTAAATATGCAGACGATACTAAGATAGGTGGAATAGTGGATAATGAAGAAGGTTTTCAAGGATTGCAGAGGGATTTGGGCTGCTTAGAAAAGTGGGCTGAAAAATGGCAGATGGAATTTAATGCTGATAAGTGTGAGGTGCTTCATTTTGGTAAGAAGAATCAGAATAGGACATACGTGGTAAATGGAAGAGCATTGATGAATACAGAAGAACAGAAAGATTTAGGAGTAACGGTACATCGTTCCCTGAAGGTAGAAACTTACGTGAATAGGGTGGTGAAGAAGGCTTTTAGTATGCTGGCCTTTATCAATCATTGCATGGAATATAGGAGTTGGGAGGTGATGTTGAGATTGTATAAGACGTTGGTGCGGCCTAATTTGGAGTTCTGTGTGCAGTTCTGGTCGCCTAATTATAGGAAGGATATAAACAGAGTGGAGAGAGTGCAGAGAAGGTTTACCAGAATGTTACCTGGGTTTAAGCATCTAGAGTATAGGGAGAGATTGGACAGATTAGGTCTTTATTCTTTGGAGCGTAGAAGGTTGAGAGGGGATTTGATAGAAGTGTTTAAGATTATGAAAGGGATAGACAGAGTGGATGTGGATAGACTATTTCCGTTAAGAGGAGGAAAGATTAAAACAAGAGGACATGAGTTAAGAATTAAGGGGCAGAAGTTTAGAGGTAACATAAGGGGGACTTCTTTACTCAGAGAGTGGTAGCCGTGTGGAATGAGCTTCCGGGAGAAATAGTGGCGGCGGAGTCAATTGTATTATTTAAGAAAAGGTTGGACAGGTATATGGATGAGAAGAAGATGGAGGGTTACGGGCATTGTGCAGGGAGGTGGGACTAGAAAGGGGTGTTTGGTTCGGTGCGGACTAGAAGGGCCTAATGGCCTGTTTCCATGCTGTAATTGTTATGTTATGTTATGTTATTTGATTTCTAACTTTTCCTAGTTTTGATGAAAGGTCATTGAACCTGAAGCATTAACTCTGTTTCTCTTGAGAAATGTTCCCTGACCACTAACATAGCACTAACACCTATTGTTTCTACTATATGAAGTATATTTAGGTTGGAGATGGGTATTCACATCATAATCAAACAAATATTTAATCTCCTCATAGAATACTTTGAATAATAATAAATACTAATCAGAATATCAAGAATTAGTTCTGCCTCTGGAAGGTGTCCAATTGCACTCCCATCAATAACCCCTGCTCTGCAAACAACCCTATGACAAGCTCTTCTCCTATCGAGAAATTCATCTTTGGTTGTCAACACGAGACAAATGCAAGAGTATCATGTACATTCAACTCACACATTTACTTCAATTTCCTTCAACAGAGTGGAATGAACAGGATGTGGAGACCACCAATACCTGATTCTGTAGCAATTTGCTGATACACTAACATATGTTTGGTATTGGCAAGCAAAGATTATTTTTGCCTCCAAGCTGCCAGGGTGAAACATAATGTTCCTAAAGATCACCAGTAATTGAATGAAAATAACAAAACTGAAGACGAATATCATCTCAGATATTCCCATCGTCTTGAGTTTAACCTATAGAATAATGGCAGAGAAGGAGACCATTCCATTCATTGTATTGACACAAGCTATTTAGTCTAATACCACTTGTTAGTTCTTGGTCCATAACTCTTTTCAAAATGGGCCAACAGAACAGTTACAGTTATCTTGTAGAAGAATACAGAAAAGCCTTACACTTTGAACCCATGATGGGTTTCACATGTCAGTGTTCCAAAATCAACCATGATAAAACAATCAAACCTCGTCATCTTTTAATGCCTGCACAGATGTGGCAGAAAGGCTCAGCCCCCAAGTTTGCTTTCTAATCAGTATGTGACTCCTTCTGCCACTTAACAGGACATTCAAGTGATGATTCGTGAAGAAACCGTCTGTTCCAGCAACTTAACCCTCGTGGTAAAATGAATCCTAAAAAATGTGGACACGTGACAAGATGTAAATTTTGCATGAAATGACTGAATAAAAAATAGAAGTGCAATGACTACAACAGTTTGTTCAATTTTCTGTCTGAAGTCGCATTGTTTTTTTTTAATTTAAAAAAAATTGAAGGCTTCATGAGTTTGATTAGGTCACATGATACCCATGTTTCGGCAGTCCAATAGACAAGGTGCATACTCAGACTTATTCATGGTGATTCAAAAGAATTAAAACATCTTCTCTGCTGAGAAATTAAACATATTTTCTTTCCCCATAATCTTAACTGCTTGTAATGGTTCAACTTGAATCATTTGATCATTCTGTCTCCTGCAGTAAATGGAGCAGGATTGTTGTAAATTGGCAGCCAAAGAAAATGCAAGGACTCGCTTTATTGTTCCTTGCGACATCATACTAATCATTGCACATCCACAGAAGAAAACAGTGTTTAATTAGAAAGGAAAATCCAAGAGATGTATAGCAGAAATAAAATATGGTTAATTAAAAGCACAGCATGAGTCAAAAATACTATAAATGGCAAACGTGGATTCAACTACCTCAGCCGATTATCTGACAAACAATGAATTGGTAACAACATGTTCATGAATGAAGACATGGATTCAACGACTTCTTTATTAATGCATTCTCTCTTCTGCTTTTTGTGGTCATGAAACATGGTCCATAGTGCTTCCTTTTTAATGGCTATTTCCTGCACTGAAATACTTCTAAAACTGTTAATAATTACTTCGCACAATCACATTTATTGAATTGAACACCAAACGCAATAGTAAACAACATTTTTTTTTCGAAGCTCTCATTTGAAAATGTAACTCACGCACAAAATAAAATTAATGGCATTACAAGCTGGGCTATTCGTGCAGCATTTGAATTGATTGGAGACACTGCCAATCTGGAGCAGAAAAAAAACCCATCTGCTGAAGGAACTCAGCGAGTCGATCAACTGAGTTCCTCAATGAAGGGTTCCGACCTGAAATATTAACCGTTTGTTTTCTCCCACTGATGCTGCTTGACCGCCAGCAGATTGATTTATTTTTTGCATTTGAATTTTTCCCATGTTTATCTCACACAATAAATAAATGATGTCATAAATCTACATTAGTCTTAAGACTAATAAATACACCTTCAAAAATATTTAATTAAAATAGGCTTCAACAAAATTAGTAAATATTATTATTGGTACAAAGATCAAATTGTCCAAAGCATACACTTTGAAGTCTCAGCAACATCCTTGTTGAAGAACTTTAACATTTATACACAACACAATAAGGATTCAGACTAATGTAAGATCCATTGGACTGCACGAGGCAACTTCCAATAAATGGCAGATACCTGGGAAAAGTCCTTTACCTTCTCCAGCTGTGCACTTTTCTTTGACTTGTACAGAAATTCACCCACTGCTACAAAGATGGAGAGCACCAGGCCAGCAGCCAGTACTATAAAGATGCCCCCAATATTCTGAACTCCTAAAGCACTGGCTTCTTTGCTTTCTTCCTCTGGGCAGCCATTTCCCCTCCACCACTTCTCTTTCATCATATGCAGCTTGCCGTCCTCTTGCAATTGGAGAATGGTAATTGTGATCTTTTCCCTGTACGGTGAACCTGAATATTAATGAAGCAAGACACGATTAGCTGTTCACCATGGAATTTCATATTTATGCATACACAATACCCATGTTAGCCAAAATGATTTATGTTTCCCAGTTGTTGGAAAAATCAAAGACCAAAATGCTCGTGCAAAATTAGTTTGTGGCAGAGGTGGACATGCGAAGCAGACCAGGTGCTGAAAGATCAGGGTGATTTGGAAATGGATGTCGAGAAGATTTGGCAAATGCTCTCTGAAATTATCCTCCAACTTCCACAAATTAAGGATTGTCTCTTGAAAGAAACTATGCGAATTCTCGGAGAAAATAAAAACATTGGGACAATAAATAGAATTGACCATAAACAACAAAATGTGGCTATAAGAGCAGGTCAGAGGCTAGGAATCCCGCAGCATGTAATTCACATCCCAACTTCCTGAAGCCTGTTCAACATTCACAAGGCTTATGTCAGGAATGTGATGAAATGATCTCCAGTTGTCTGGATGATTACAGCTGCAGCAGCACTCAGAAACCTAGCAGGCCACTCAATAGACTTCCTGTCCACAACCATTCACTCACCCTGCTTCTAATGCACCATCAACAGGATGCACTGAAGCAACTCTCCAAGAATCCATAGACAGCATCTTCCAAACCCATGACCTTTACCAGGAAGAGGGCGACACAGGAACACCGCCACCTAGAAGTTGCCCTCTGAGCCTCATGCCATCCTGACGTGAAAATATATCACTGTCCCTTCACTGTGGCTAGGTTAATGTTCTGGAACTCCCTCCCTGTTATGGATGCCCCACACATCAAGGACGGCAGCAGCTCAAGACAGCAACTCACCAAGTGCAATTAAGTACGGGCTGAGACTGTGAAGTCACAGCTCTTGGACGAATTTAAAAATGCGGATTCTTCATGAAAGCTTCCTTCAGGCACTTATTTTAAATTGATGTTACGTATGGGTGAGAGGAACAGAAACCTTATTTGCTGAGGCTGGATGGTGGTTCTGTCAGGCAACGTGAAACTTTCAGAAATCTGTTAACTGTTTCTCCTGTCCTACACCCACCTACCCACCTTAAGCCGTGAACCTCACTGAGTTATCCTGAAAGGATTGCTGGCATCCATTGTGCCTCAGTAAGAACCTCAGCTTTCAGCAAGACTGAGAGTTGGACCACTTATCTGTGGGTAATTCACAGACTCTGCAGTAAGGCAGGTGGTTTGGGTGTCGATGAAGCTGGAGGTTAGGAGGTTGTTAGGATTTTAACTGAACTTTTAGCAGAGCTGGTTCTTGTAAGACCATCTCTACGTCAAGAAAAGAGAGTAGAGAGAAAATGACCAAATTACACATTTAGCCAATTGACTATTAAATCATCATACAAGTCAATTATATGAACAGACTCTTTTACATGCTTCTTTTTTTTAGATAAAGTCTGGTTGTGGAGGTCATTATGAGGTGCAGTGTTGAACAGTTGGCAACAAAGATATTACTGTTAGAATAATGGAAAATGTAATGAGACTGTCATTGTGTGCAGTGCAGTGCACTGTTATTGTTTGCACTTTTGTCACCTAACTCGAGGAAGGACATCAATACAAAATGAAAGAGTGTAGGGAAGATTTTCTAGGATGATTCCGGGACTTGAGGAACTGAGTTAGAGGGAAAGATTAAATGGGCTGGAACTTTATTCCCTGAGGCATAGAAGAATGAGAGGAGATTTTGATGGATATTCTGTCTATGCTCGTCAAAATAATGATGCATATGGAGAGAATAAATGCAAGCAGACTTTTTCCACTTAGGTTAGGTGAGATTAAAAAAAAGCTAGAGGACATGGGTTAAAGGTGAAAGGGGAAAAGTTTAAAGGGATAATTCGAGGGATCTTCATGTAGGGTATGATGGGAGTCAGGAACGAATGGCCAGCTGAATTGGTGAAGTGCAAGTTCAATTTTGATATTTAAGAAAAATTTGGACTGGTACATGGACAGGAGGGGTAAGGCAGGATATAGACTAGGTGCAGGACAATGGAACTAGGCAGAATGATATTTCGGTACAGACTAAAATCAAGCAAAACCAGAGAGATGATTGTAAACTTCAGGAGGAAGACAGGAGTACATGACCCATTCCTCAACGAGGGCTTAGTAGTGGAGATGGTCCATAACTTCAAATTCTTGGGTGTTAACATCTCCGAGGATCTATTCTGGAACCTCCATGTCAATTCAATCATGAAGAAGGCTCGCCAGTGGCTATACTTTGTGAGATACTTAAGATTTGGTATGTCACCAAAGACTCTCGAACACTTCAACAGGTGAACTGTGGAAAACATTCTAGCTGGTTGCATCACTGTCTAGTATGAAGGTGCAAACTCTCAGGACAAGAAAAAATCTCCAGAGGTTTGTCAACTCGGCCTGCGAGATCGTAGGCACCAGACTTCGCTCCATCGAGGACATGTACATGAGGTGATGTCTTAAAAAAACAACCTCTACTCTCAAAGACTCTCACCACCCAGGCCATGTCCCCTTTACTCTGCTACAATTGGGAAAAAGGTGCAAGAGCCTAAAGATAAGCACAAGGACAGCTTCTTCCCCGTTGCCATCAGATACCTGAATAATCAATGAACCAAAGACACGGCCTTACTTTTCGAGCACTTTTTAAAAAAAAATATTGTTGTTAATTGGTTTATATGAACACTTGCACTACGACGCTGCCACAAAACACCAAAGTTTGTGACTCATCCATGACAATAAATTCTGATTCTGATCCTGATTAGAAGGACTATAGGGCCTGTTTCTGCCCTGTAGTGTTCTGTGATAAAGAGGAGGTCATTCACCGATTGTGTCTGCAATGGACAAAGGAGATTTTATTTTTTAAATATCTTGAGATACAGTACGATACAAGTCCACCCATATCACCCATGTGACCAATTAACCAATGAACCCCAATACATCCATGTGGTGAATGTCTGCCAAGCTGCCTGTCTCCCCTCTGGCGAGCCTTGCTGTACAAACATTGGCTGTGCATTATTTCTACTGTTAAGGACACTCCCCTTGGGTATAACTGTATATGCACCTATTGTACCATGAGTTTCTGCTAATAAAAGCCATGATTATTGTTTGACCACATCGTCTTTGTCTACTTCATCAACTTGCACTTCAATTTTATTAACAGTAATGGATGCACTCAAGCCAGAGTGACTGATAATCAACCAGTCTGCCCCGAGGGCAGAGAAATTTTCAACCACTGGATTGCTTGTTTCGATTACTACATGGCTCAAAACAACGTGGTCGATGAGGCAATACAGTGGGGCCACCTGAACTCTCTGCTGGGTGAGGTCCCTTTCACCATTACACAAGGTGCTACCAAACTGGCTATAGCCCGGGAACGTCTGTCTGCTTACTATGCAGGGCCACGGAATGTGATGCTTACTCAACACCAGTTGCTGACTAGACGCCAGAAACCCGGGGAAAGTGATGCTGCCTATGCACTGGCCCTCGACTCGCTGGCAAACAAATGTGATGTAAGGGCAGTCAATATGCAACAACACGGCAATCCCTTGAAGCTGGATACTTTTGTCAACGGGATTGACTCCATTTACATCCAACAGAGGCTACTGGAGACGGAGCCCTTAACCTACGACCGGGCAGTCACTCTAGCCAAAACACTGAGAAGTGCCATGTGGTCCAGTGAAATGCTAGAAACCAAAAAGGAAACATCCAAGAGTGCTGGAACCCCAAAGGAAAGAAAAGAGCGAACCCCTGAAAAATGCTACTTCTGTGATAAGAGCTGGCACCCCAGACAGAAGTTCCCGGCTCGATTTGCTACCTGCAGCTATTGTGGGAAACTCGGCCACTTCACTGGACCGTGTAAGGTGAAAGGTACTCCCACTGATAAAGAAGAAGAAGAGAAGCACCGAGAAAATGCATCCTGGAGCTGCAGGAATGGAAGACAACTGTGAAAAGGGGGAATCTTCAGACGAGCAGGTTGAATCGACTTCAAGTGACGGCGAGGTGAGATCCCCCGTGATAGCTCAATTGACTGTAAAGCTTGGAGGATGTTACGGACTGGAATGGTTGACTATGAAGGGGGAGGTGAATGGTGAGACTCTTGATTGCCTAATAGACTCGGGGAGTACTGACAGCTACATCCATGAGAAAGTTGCCAGAGTCTTAAATTTGCGGAGACATCCAGCAAACCGAAAGATATCGATGGCTTGGAGTGAACGTACAAAAACTGTATGGGACAAGTGTAAAGTTACTTTAAATTTGCAGGATTATTGCCTTGCTGATGTTTGGCTCTTTATTTTGCCAGAGCTCTGCGCCCCCGTGTTACTGGGGTTAGATATTCCATCTCAGATGAACAGTGTAGTGTTAAATTTCGGTGGGCCACTACCCACACTTACCATCCCCCACGCTAGTTACTGCAATCTGTCAGCATTAAAGATCAAAGCTCCTTCCCTTTTCAGTGATTTATCCCCTGATTGCCACTAAGAGCTGTTCTTACAGCAAAGAGGATCGTGAGTTTATCAAAGCGGAGACCCAGAGACTGCTTAAAGAGGGAGTAATTGAACCTAGTAAGAGTCTGTGGCGGGCCCAAGTGGTAGTCGTGAAAAATCACACTAAGAGATGACTGGCTATTGACTACAGCCAGACAATCAACTGTTACACTAACCTAGATGGCTACCCCCTGCCACGCATCAATGAAATTATTAATCCGATAGCACAATACAAAGTGTACTCCACTATCGACCTCAAAGCAGCTTATCACCAAATCCCCATTAAGGGAACGGCCCTAGACCACTTTTGAGGCTAATGGGGGGGAGTTATACCAGTTTAAAAGGGTACCTTTTGGGGTCACTTAAGGTATGTCTGTGTTTAAATTAAAGCTGATATTGCCAAAGCTGCACTCTCATCCATTGACGAGGATGTCCCATTCCAAGTGGAAACCGATGACTCAGATTGTGCCTTGGCAGGAACCCTTAATGAAAACGGCAGACCTGTGGCATTCTTCTCCCGCACGTTACACGGACCTGAACTTGAACATCCTGCCATTGAAAAAGAAGCCCAGGCTATTATTGAAGCTGTTCTCTACTGGAGACACTTTCTAACCAGAAGAAAATTTACTCTTGTCACTGATCAGAAATCTGTAGCCTACATGTTCAGTACTAAACACAAAAGCAAAATCAAGATCAGTAAGATGGCACTCTGGCGAATAGAACCCTCAACTTATAGTTATGAGATCCAGTACAGACCGGGCAGGTTAAATGATCCCTCTGACGCATTGTCACGATCTGCTGCTGGTGCTCAGCTGGAGGGGCTAAAAGAGATCCACAGCAGACTGTGCCACCCAGGGGTCACGAGATTCTTCCATTACATAAGGGCTAACAGCCTTCCTTACTCTCTGGAAGAAGTCAGGAAACTGGTGAAAAGCTTTCCTGTTTCCGCAGAATGCAAACCGCAATACTTCAAAGTTCCGGAGGCCACTCTCATCAAGGCAACCCACCTTTTGAGAGGATTAGCTTAGATTTTACAGGGTCGTTACATTCCAACAACAAAAATGTATATTTCCTTACTGTAATTGACGAATATTCCAGGTTTCCCTTTGCGATACCTCGCCCTGACGTCACTTGACAGAATTTTCAGCATTTTTGTTTTTCCAATTACATTCATACCGATAGAGGCTCAGCATTCATGAGCGCTGAACTGTGGCGAGCCCTGCTACAAAAGGGGATTGCCACCAACCGTACCACGAGCTACAACCTGCAGGGCAATGGGCAGGTCAAAAGGGCTAATGCTACAGTCTGGAAGACTGTTAATCTTGCTTTAAAAACACATGGTTACCCTGTTACCCAGTGGCAGGAGGTACTGCCTGAGGCACTACATTCTATTCAGTCATTATTGTGTACTGCAACAAATCAAACACCTCATGAACGTATGTTTACCTTTCCTAGGAAATCAGGAACTGTGATGGACTGGCCAGCCTGTTTATCTGAGCCTCGAACCATGGTGCTGAAGAACCACGCTCGGGCACGTAAAACCAACACCCAGTCCAACCAGTTCAGCTACTGCATACTAACCCCAACTTCTTCTTTGGCTTGGCTTCGCGGACGAAGATTTATGGAGGGGGTAAAATGTCAACTACGCTCATGTTAAATTCCCAGATGGGAGTACTGACACTGTGCCCCTAAGAGATCTGGCCTCGCCTGGTTCACCTCTTCCTTGCAACCCTACTCAGAGGAAGCCTGAGATGTTGGACCCCTAGTCAGCTTTCAGATGACCATGCTGAGGCTCCACTGCCTCACGCTGGCTATTCTGGAGTGGGTTCAGAAGCCAGTCCTTCCCACACTACAGACCCAGGACCTGTACTAGTTCCCAAATTTGCAAGGGAGCCACCTGTTTTGAGAAGAACCACCAGACTTCGTAAACAACCTGATAGGCTGACATATTCATAAAACATCTCATTATATTTTGATTGCTTGCTAGATACTGGTGTATTTTGGCTGTTAGATTATTCTCAATGTCAAACATGGTATCCATGTATTGCTTGCTTCAGTCTTTCCGAGCAGCTGTCCTTTTGATTTTAACCCTTCTTCTGCCAGGGAGACTGTGGTTAATGTCTGCCAAGCTGCCTGTCTCCCCCCTCTGGCGAGCCTTGCTGTACTAACATTGGCTGTGCATTATCTCTACTGTTAAGGACACTCCCCTTGGATAGAACTGTATATGCACCTATTGTCTTTCATTATTATACCATGAGTTTCTGCTAATAAAAGCCATGATTATTGTTTGACCACATCATCTTTGTCTACTTCATCAAATGGTACTTAAATCCACTAGCCTCATCGCAACTTACTGTTCTTGCTCCATAGTTTATCAAACTAATGGTCTTCAATTATGAGCAGCAAAAGGAGTACAAAGCTTCCCCTCCCCCCCCCCCCCCCCCATCAGGCACCTCCTGTCCCACCAGTGGTCAAAATTACAACATGCTCCCATGTGGTCTAAGAAAGCCAGTGTCATCCTCAGTCATGAGGAAATGTCTAAGAATTGACACAGATTTGTCCCACATATTATGTCTCTCAAATTTGACCTTTTTGAAGAAGTGACAAAGAAGGTGGTAGGGCAGCGAATGTCTTTGACAACCTCCCACAATGGTAGGTAGTGCAGAAGGTCAGATGATGTGCAACCTAACGTGAGCTTGCCAATTGAAAACAAAGTAGGCTTCATGATAGGAGTCATAGGGTGGTTGTGGAAGGTTGTTATTCAGACTGGAAAATTGTGACATGCGGTGTGCTGCAGGGATCATTGCTAGGTCCACTGTATCATATCGAAAGCTTGGATAACCATGTAGTTAACATGATTATTAAGTTTGCAGATGACAACAAAATTTGTGATACAGTGGACAGTTAAGATTATCTTCGATTATAACAGAATCTTAGATGAAAATGGCCCAAGTAATGGCAGATGGAATTTAATTCAGAAAATTACAACCTGTTGCATTTTGACAGGTTAACTCAGGGCAGGTCTTACACATGAAATGTCAGACCATAAGACCATGAAGCGTAGGAATAGAATCTATTCTGCCATTCAAAACATCCCATTCTCCTGCCTTCTCCATGTAACTTTTGACACCCTTAATTATCAACCTCCACTTTAAATATACCCACTGATTTGGCCTGCACAATAATATGTTGCAATTCCACAATTCACCACCCTCTGACCAAAGAAATTACTACTTTGTTCTTGAGCTATAACCTTTTAGTCTGAGTCTCTACCCTTTGGTTATGGAGTCTCCCATTACTGGAAATATCTTCTCCACATCCATTCTATCTATCCCTTTTAAATTCAGTATGTTTCAATGGGGAACTGGGTAGGAATATAGAGAGTACTATTGATAGGATTACGCATATTTAGTTCTTTAAGAAGGTGAGGCAATGAGAGCATGTGGCAAAGAAGGTGTTTGACAAGCTTGCCTTTATCAGTTAGGACATGGAGTACAGGAGTTGGGATGACTGGTTACAACCATACAAGATGTTGTTGAGACCATGCTTGGAGCATTGTGCACAGTTCTGGCAGGCTTGATTTACACGGAAAGAATGGACAAGCTGAGACCTTTAGGGTCAGAGATGAAAGATAGAGGATGGTGTATGTCTGGGACAAATTACCAAAAGAAGTGGTAAGAGTGCATAAAACAGTACCATCTAAAAGACATTTTGACAGTTACATAGATTGAAAAAGTTTAGAGGGACATGGGCCAACACAAACAAATAGGTTTAGGTGAGATAGACAAGGGTTGGCATGGACAAATTGGGTTGAAGGTCCTGTTTCCATGTCATAAATCTCTTTGTCTGTGATTTCACTATATATTTCCCTCCCTTGTTCCACCTCCCCAAAATGCACTGGGTTAAATGAGAACTACAGATGCTGTCAATCTGAAATAAAAGCACGAAGACCTGGAGACGTAAAACATTAACCCTGTTACTCTTCCCGCTGATGATGAATGGAATGGATAAATAATTACGTGCCAAAGGTTATTCAGTTAAATAATTCTGAATTGTGGTCCTGTATCACACAGGATCACATTAGTAGTGAACGATCCAAAAGTTGATAGTGCAATCATCCAAGACAAAGCAGTTCACTTAATTGGCACCCAACATACAACCACAAATAGTTTGATTTTTTTTTCTGCCACACGATGCATGCAGTGTGTACAATGTATAAAAAAGGCACTTTGCTGCAGTTATTTGCTAAAGATTTCTTGTACAGAACCCCATAAAATCATTACTTCTACAATCTGAAAAACAAGATAAAGAGGTGTATACACATTCCATCATCATCAGGGCTGTCTCCATATCGCACACAATTTTGCCTGAGAAATAGATGACGATTCCTTCATCATCACTGAATTTAAATCTGGGATCCCTGCTCGACTGTCCAGTGGGAGTACCTTCCCAAAAGGACCGCCATGTTTCAAGAAGACAACTCATTCTCAAGGGCAATGGATTCTGGTCTTTCCAATGAGACCTGCATTCTAGAACTGAATAAAATCCAAGACCTGACTTAGCTGAAAGACCCAGGAAACAATGGAACTATTTTTATTTGAGGCATCAAATTAGGAACTGTAGAAAAAAGGTGGCTTTGAGAGTTGATAAGCCCTGTGTGACTGATCTCCTCCAATTTCATAGGGGCAGATGTTATTTTTTTCCTTATTTATAGATTCCCTCCAAAGAGCAAGGAGATTGAAAGGAGTTGTTTCTCAGAATTGACTCAGGGCAGGTCTTACACTTGAAACACAGACCATAAGACCATGAAGCATAGGAATAGAATCTATTCTGCCATTCAAATCATGGCAGAGGTATTACATCACTCATTAAAGGTAAACATACAGCTATCGTGAATGCTTAAGAACTCAAATGGCAGATTTTCCTTCACAGCAAGAGGACAAATACAAGAGCAACAGCATGTTTCACAAGTTGAATTGGTTCCAAGACACTTGTGCATGGGTCAGGTATCCCTACCCTAAGGATGGATGAATAAAGTGCAACAAAAATGCACCAGGATGATTCCCGGGGCAGAAGGATTGTCGTATGATGGAAGGTTAAGTAAACTGGGTCTTTTGAACTTAGAAGGAAAGATGATCTCATTCAAATGTTCAAAATTCATTTTGGGCTTGATTGGTAGATGCAAGGATGATATCTCCTCTGGATGGGGTTTCATTCTCAAAAGAAAGGTGAAGACATGATGAAAATGTGAAAGGCATTTCTTTACCCAGGAGGGCGGTGAAACTGAAGAATTCTCCACCCAGCGTTGTGCAGGGTCACAGAAGTTCTGGTTCTAAGTATACTCAGGATAGAAAGTGATACCTATATAACATATAGTTTAGCTGCCATGTGTCCACAATTAATTACCCAAATGGAATGATGATGAAATAGAAGAAAATCTCAGATAAATTCATGGAACCCTATGGAGATAGAGCAAAGAAGCAGATCCTACAATCCACCAAGCATTGTTGGCCATCAAGCACCAATTTATATTTATCCTATACTAATTGTATTTTATTCTTCCTATGTCTCCATCTGTAATATGAGGATCACTGGTTCTCCCTGACTGGCACAATGTGGATTGCTGAGGATTATGTGACCTCCCTGTCTGAAATCTATTCAGAATTTGCATCATCTGTCAATCAAGGTTGGACTTCAGCTACCCATTAGTGCACACCTTATCGCTGGCTCATTTAAATGATTCAGTGTCATCACTGGGCAGACACCCAGCTCAGAACAGTATAAACATCAATGTATACCACGTTTTTCTCTCTCTCTGCCTCTTGGTCCAAGTCCTGGGCATCAGTCTATGCCAGGTGGCTACTGTGAACATCACTGGAGGAGTTGCGGATAAGGTGTGCTCTACACTGAGTTGATTTGTAGTACTGTGATAGATCAGTGATTGCCGAGAGCTGCACACCTGTTGCAACAGGGAATCGGAAGTATTTGAAAGTCCCCGTATGTGAAGTATGTAGTAAGTATGCAGGAGAATGTGGTGGGTAAGCAGCTATTGGTATTGGAGCTTCTTGTGCCCAATGTACCTGCTTGCACTGTTATATTTTTAATCTCATACTATGTAGAAGATAGGTGGCCACAGAGTCCAACCTGGGTCTGATATAGTTCTTTAGTAGTAGAATAATTTAATATCATTTGATGTCTTCCCCATTTGTCTCCTGTGTGTTCAATAAAGTTACCTTTGCTTGTAAACACTTGTCTCCAGACTCGCCTCTCTGTGAACCCACCAAACCTGATACTTTCCAAACACAACAACATTAACTTCCCCCAGGTTCTACAACATCTACATGAAGGCAATTTAAGGTAATCATTTCACCTACCAACCCACACATTTTTGCAAGTTGGGGAACAAATCCAGCTGGTCACAGGGAGAACATGTAACCTCTACATAGGCCAGGATAGACACCAGGTATCTGAGAGCAGCTCTCCTGGCCGTACTACTGTGCAGAGAACATATTTGTGTGCCTCAACTTGTGTGCAAGCTTCCATTTAGAAAAAAAATGTGATAAATTTACATTCGATAAAATGAATTATTTTCAACATTCAATTAGGTGACTCTTTTAATTCATCAATAGTCATATTTATTCTTTGAGCATTATACAATTACTTAAAAGCTATAATTTATTGCACAACTATCAAATTATACTTAACTTTATTTTTCTAAAAGCTTAAATGTAAAGTTACACAAATCTGCTCACTGCATGAACTGCTATAACATTAAAAATACTTAATTCGATAATGTCTAAACATCAAAGAAATGATTTTGCATTCATGTAGTAATTTTAGGGCAGTTGATGGAGCTAATAAAGAACATGACCAATGTGGTAATATCAAAAACATTATTGCTAATTTCACATAATTACCAATCAAAAAATAGACAATAATGTTTTTTGTTACAAGGTTTCTGAGGTAAATTGAAATCAGTTTCAAAATACTATAAGCCTTATCTTGCATAAATGTCTTCATCTCAAGAATATTGCTGTTAAAACCATAAAACAGTTACAGTATGGAAATAGGCCATTTTTGTCCTTCTGGTCCACACCAAACTAAATAACCTGCACCCTGCCCATAACCCTCCATTCCCCTCCCATCAATTCACCTATCCAATTTTTCCTTAAATGACAAAATGGATCCTGCGACCACTACTTCTCCCGGAAGCTCATTCCACACAGCCACCACTCTCTGAGTGAAGAAGCTGCCCCTCATGTTACTTCTAAATTTTTGCCTCTTAACTCATGACCTCTTGTTTCAATCTCTCCTACTCTCAATGGAAAAAGCCTATCCACATTAACTTTATCTTTCCCTCACATAATCTTAAGTATCTCCATCAAATCCCCTCTCAACCTTCTACACTCTAAAGAATAAAGAACTGATTTGCTCAATCTTTCCTTGTAATAATCTTCTCTGCACTCTCTCTAACTTGTTGATATCCTTCCTGATATAATGCATCCATCATATTTGCTTTGATTAAAATTCATTGGCGATTAAATGGATACATATTTCAAAAATAGGTATTTTGAATAAAAATGGTTACCCAAAGTGACAGATGAACTTTGGTTGAGTTCTGCAGTTTGTTTGCTTCAAGAATTGAAACAGGTCACACACAAAAAAAAATGTATTAATTGTATTCTCCATTCAATGCAGTCAGTATAGACAGCGAGAAGCTTATTCAGACAAAATCTTTTGTTAAACAACACTAAAAGTCTATCTTTTTCAGCCTAGTACCTGAAATGGTTAAGTGATTGAGTATTTTGGTTGCAACTGTAAAAACATGAAATGATGTCCAAGGATTGACAGTCTTTTTACTATTTCCATTGGATAAGCTTTGTCAGTTTACAACCAACTTTCTTGGCGAAATGTCACACGTTAGCAACCTTTTCTATTTGAGACACGGTGGAAATGCAACAAGCTCTCGCTTGGGCAAACTCAAAGTGCTGTTAATGACAGCTGTAGAGACAAGAATTGCACATATATATCCTGCCATCCATTGCAGATAAGTTATTCGAACAAAAACAAAATCTATTTGGAAAAAATGTGCAAACATAGTTTAAAACTCATTTTTCCAATCTGTTATATTAGAAACACTATATCTCAGTGATATAATATTCTTCCAGAAGACAAGTTATTTTATTGAGAGCTGGAAAATGAACTTTTTTTATTAGCTGCAACTGCTATATTATTAATTTTATTAGGACTAGAATATGTACAGTATATTAGATTTTCTGATCCTTTGTTAAAAAAAATCAATTGTATCTAAATTTTATGCTGCCTAATTAATCTTTCTTTTGAACCATTGGACTGAATAACATTTAAATTGATGTGTGTTTTTAACATGTTATTAGTCGACTTTTGTTTTTGCAGCTGAGGGCCAGCTGTTACCGTGCAACCATTATCATTAGAAAGAACTATTGCTGTTCCCCTAGCAATGATTATAGGCTCTGACATATACATTGGCTATTTTAGGCTAATTGCAGTTTTTCATGTTTGCACATTTCAAATTTCCACTCTGCATGCCAAACTGAATGATGCATTAACTCAACAAGCCAATAGAAAGAAAATATGTGATCTAATTTAGAAATATGTCTTCAAGATAATGTAAAAAGTTTCAACAAACTGATTAGCCTCAGTTGATTGCCAATTATAAGACAAAAACATGAATGTGAAATTTCCCTCTCTGATACTTTAGGACATGCATTAAACCATTTACTTACAATTGGTTGTCACCCCAATAATTTTTACAATCAAAGAGAATGTGTTTTAATGCAATTCTGCAAATTTATCTGTTCTGCCATGTCTAGTTCAAATCTAACAAGTTATTCAACCACATTACTAATATAGCATAAAAAATATGCACAGGTGCATGGAAAGAAAGGTTTCAAAGGATATACCCCAAGTGCAGGCAAATGGAATTAACTCAGAAAGACATCTCAGTTGGAACAGATAAGCCAAAGGACCTTTTCTGTGCTGTCTATCTTTCTGAATTTATGTTCCTACAACCTTCTCATATTATAGAATCAAATCTAAATTCAGGATCATAATGAATGGTGGTGTAGGCTTGAAGGGCCAAACGGCCTACTCCTACACCTATTTTCTATGCTTCTAAATTGCCACTGTCAAACTAATCTAAATCCTTTCAGATATTTCTGTGATGGCCATTTTCAGATTTGTGATGCCTTTTTCCCCCAGGAAATTATAAAAAAATTGTGTCAACATTGGCAATCCAAAGCAAGCCCCCCGTTCTTCAATTTTCTGGTGATGCCCACATTTTTTTTTCAAAAATAATTTACGGATAAGAATGTCATAGAGAAATTGAATATTTATTTGTCTGTATTCAAGCCTTTCGTCATCTTGAACTACCATAGTCCTTTTAATGAAGATTCTTCCATAGTGCTGATAAGAAGGAAGTTCCAGGATTTAGACACAGAATTAATATTTCCAAGTCAGGATGGTTTGTGACTTAGAGGGATACCTGCAGATGGTAATATTTCCATCATGAAGATTAGCGGATGGAGTGCCTGTTAGCCAGTCTGCTTGGCATTGGCTTTCATTGTTATGAGGCCACACTATCCAGACAAATAGAAAATATTCCAACTTGCAACTTTTTGATTATATAAAACTTTGTGGAATCAGGGGGTGAACCTTTCAACATAGGACACCCATTCTCTGGACCTCCTTTACATAATTATATAATGGAATTTCAGCCAGGTCATCTTTCTACCTCTGAAAGAGACATTCTCGCATGTTGTTTTAAGAACATAAACAGTTATGTGTTAGTCAATGAAGTGGTCAGCGTTGGAATACTAATGATTTCCATTGGAAGAACAAAAAGTCAGACGGCTGTTTTATGCTAATGTTATGACTCTAGGCTAAAAATTATTGCCTAATATCATGGATTTTTTTAAAAAATATCCACTGATGGCTTCCTAGATTTGGAATGAACACTGAAAGAACACAACAATATGCATAATAACTTAGATACAAATTTAAAAGGTTCATCAAATATTAACATTCTAAATAACCCAGATTTTATTCTCATGAAGAAAGACAACCAGGAAAGGAAATTCAAATAGCACTGAATGTTCAAACTGTGGCTTGGTTAACACAACTGGACATTACCAAATTTCAAAATAAAATGTTGCAGAAATTTCCAAATGATTTTCTAATTCAGCATTTCTTCTTTTGTGACAACTTTGCATCCAAGTTATATTTTCAATCTTTTCTGCTGAGTATGGATAACTTGCAACACCTGATGCAAAGAAATGCCCTCCAGACCTTAGGTTTTTCAGATAAAACAGTGAATGAATATTTGCAATTCAAACAGCAAATAGAATCAAGGAACAAGCTAAAGGCTTTTTAGCTGATCATGAACAAAATCATTCTCTCTGGACACAAACAAATATAGATTTACATTAAGTAATGGAAAACATTAATGAAATATGTAAAGAAGAAGCAAAATAGCTTTTCAAATGAAAACAAACTCAAGCAAGTTTTGTTCAAAAATCACCTGCAAATGGAGGAAGTGAATCACAAAACATTGCAGAGATTACCCTCCCTTAACATCTTTGCAATGAAACTGCAAAAGGACAGGTTAAAGGAATAATTATTTTGTCACTAAACAGCTCTAAAAGCAACTCAACATCTAAATTAACACAACAAACAAGATCAAAAAACGACACTCCTTAAATCATGCCTCTTCGACCCCCACATACAACAAAGTGCAAACATGGCAAGCACTTTCTCATTAAATTCTTTATTTAGTAATGTAAAGGAAGTTCAGCATCCCTGAAAAACTAGCATTTATCAATAACTCCTAATTGCACTTGGGTGAATGTAGTGAGCTCCATTTTTGAGCTGCTGGAATTCTTCAGGTGAAGGTACTCCCACAATGCTTGATTAAGATATATTTCCAGATCAGGATGGTGAGTGAAATGGAGAAAAGCCTACATGAATGCTTTCCTCAGGGCAGAATTTCCATGCACTTTCTTGTACCTTTCTGGGTGGTAAAGAAAGTTGGTTTAGCTTTAGCTGTTAAAAAAAAACCTCAGATGTATAGATAGCATAGACTGCAGGCAATATATGAATGTTAAATGTAGAGGAATGGGTACATCCAAGAGGTTTGCATTGTCTGAAAAAGTGATACTTTGCTTTATTGTTGTTAAGCTGTTCTCATCCAAAGTGGAGGAAAAATAATCTCTCATTTGTGATGGTTTTCAGTCAGAATTTGTGTAGCACGATTGTTCCTTCCACTTATCACCCAATACCAAGATGGTATGTAGATCTTGCTTGCAGGCATAGGTTGCTTCATTTTCTGTGTAGCCTTGATGAATGATCAGTTAATTCAGTTTTGATGGCAGATTATGAGCCAGAGCAGTTCTGATTTACAGTAGACAATGACAGTAAGCCCTGAATGAATCGCTCCTCACGTTTTCTCCAGAGGACAAACAATAGCATTTTATCTCTCACCCGTCAGCAGCTGTGGGACTTTATATTGGCACAGAGGATCCTTTTTTGTTTGTGAATTCTTGTCTTTTTCATTTTGATACATCTTACTGAGGTATGTATAACATTGAGGCCTCTGCCAACCTGTCATGTGGATCTTTAGGATGAAGTCTGGAGTACTCAAAGCTTTTCATGCATTAATGCTTGCTTAGTTTCATGGGACAAATAAACAATCGTGAAGAATGCAAGTTTACTGATATGTGTGGCACTGCAGGCTAAATTTGCAGAGGTAAATCAATGCACAAACTGACTGCATAGTGAAACTAAAGAGGTTGATCTCTTGCAGGGAGGTTAAATTTTCTTTATGGCATTGCATTGGATCAGGACTCGTTTACATTAAAAATGCAATGTTTGTTTAAAGCAAGGAACACTTTAGTCTGATACTTATAAGTGTGAGTGCATCCATTAACAGATAAATGCTGCTTGTTAAAAATAATCTGGTAATTGATCCGATAAAAAGTCTACCAATAAATCACATCGACTTTGTTCTTTGATTTGATTAAAAACGAACTGTAGCACGATAGCTCTAATAAGATTTGCCGAAGCAAGTTTTCAGGGCCCATGAAGAATGTGCTCACTCTTCCATAAATTGGGAAGCCTTCATGTCAAGCAGTTCGGCTAAGAGCTTTGAAATGAAATATACCTTTTGGCAGTATCCAGACTCGAGTAGCTTGAATTGCAATGTTACCAGACCTGTCCTCTAAATTACTGATGCATTCTGAAATAAATTTCTTGTACCATAAGAATAGAAGTGTTTCTTTTTCTCTTTGGAGTACAAGCACTTATAATAACTCTCTAATTTTTCAAAGCAAAAATCACTACTATCACTTTAGAAAAAAAAATTACAAACTGAAAGAGCTGCAAAATATTTCACTTCCCTTTTTTAAGCATCCTGAAACACTTTACAGTCAGTAAGTATTTCCTCCAATCTTTGAACACACCATTAAGCAGTTGGATAGGGGTGTGGGTGGTGACAGAAGGAAATAGTGTGAGAAAATTGACGGAATTTCATCCTGAAAAATACAAGGTTTTGCATTGTGTAACTCAAAAAGAGGTAAGATGTATACAGTAAAAGATAGGGCATGAAGGAATATGGATGAACAGAAAGACCTCATGGTCTACTCCCATAGTTCCCTGAAGAGGCATCACAGATTGCTTTTTTTTCACAGGTCAGATCAGAGGAGAAAAGAGGTAGACGGTTTTGCAAAATACTGGTTAAGCCACCTTTGGTGTGTTCTGGTAACCACACTACAGGAACAATGTGATTGCATTGAAGAGAGTGCAGAGGAGATTCACTATGATGTTGTCTGGCATGGAGGTCTTGAGTCATGAGCAGACATTGGATAAGATGGGCTTATTTTCCCTGGAATGAACAAGGCTGAGGGATGACGTGAGAGAGGTATATATGATTATTAGAGGCATAGACAAAGTAGATCGTAAGAATATTTTAATTTCCAGTGGTTGGGATATCACAAACAAAAGATTAAAGTTGTATAAAAATGTGTTTGAGAAACTAAGCAGGTCACACACATCCATAGAAAGTAAAAGATGTTTGATATTTTGGGCCTGAGCTCTTCTTTAGGAGGCTTGAAAATCAGGCAGATGTCCGAACAAAAAGGTGGGTGGAAAGGGGAAAGTGGATGAACATAGGCTAACAGATGAAAGGTAATAGGTGGATATAGGTGGGAGGGTAGAAGAGAAAGAAATGATAAGTAGAGGGCAGAGGGTTAAGAAAAATAGCTCTCTGAAAGGAGAAGGAAGGGAAGAGGGTGAAGATTTGTAGAAAGGGATGAGTAAAAAAGAGATTATGGAGAGGATTAATGGAAATTGGAGAAATTCATGTTAATGCCATCTGGGTGGACACTGTTGAAGAAGTTTGTTAAAGGATACAGTAGGATATGCATTGGTTTGAAAAATGGACAGTGAAATGGCAGATGCAGTTTAATCTTGACAAGTATATGATATTGCCTTTTGGAAGGTCAAATGTAAGAGGAAATTTTGCAGTAAATGGCTGAGGCCTGAGGACCATCGATGTGCAGACAGATCATGAAATGCAAGCCCAGACTTTTGTGAGACTGGCAACACAAGTAGACAGGGTGGCAAAGAAGGCATTCAGCATGTGTTTTTCTTAGTTGGGTGCTGAGTTAAAAAGTTGGCTATTCACATTGCAGATGTATAAAACTTTGCTTAGGCCGTCTTTTAGCACTGTTTGCAGTTCTGGTCATTGCATTACAGATAGGATATCTAAGCTTTGAGAGAGGGTGCAGGAGAGATTCATCAGGATGTGTGGCTGGAAAAAGCATTAGCTGAAAGGAAAATTGGATAAGCTTGTCTTGTTTTCACCAAAGCACCGGAGGCTGAGGGGTGACCTGATAAAATTAAATTAAATTACTAAGAGGCATAGAATGAGTAATATAGAGATAATCTTGATGGAATTGTCAAATACTAGTGGGCTTTTAAGTGAAGGATATTCCTTAAAGTTTAAAGAGATAAGCAAGACAAGTTCTTAGACAGAGAGTGGTAGGTGCAGCCAGGGAGGGGAGGGGGATGTGAAAGCAGAAGAGGTATTTAGACAGACACATGGACAGACGGGGGGATGGAGGAATACACACTCTATGCAGGCAGACATGATTAGTTTTAATTTTGGCGTCATGTTCAACAAAGATATTGTGAATGAAAGAGGCTGCTCCTCTGCTGTACTGTTCCATGTTCAATATCTTTTTTGTCAAAAGTAAATATGTAATTTGAGGCCAGAAATTATATAAAGTCTCCACAGCGATTTAAAGCAGCCTTTTGCAAGGAATGCACATCACTTCTGCCTGATTCTATCACACAGAACATCATGATAGAACAGAGAAAGGGGTGATAAGTTCAAAGAATAGAAAAAAATTTCAGCAATAAAAACATTGATAAGGAAAGTGAGGAGAGGACTTTTAAGATGCTTTTAGAGGAGGAAGAAGGAGATGGGGTGAATTTGTGTGATGGTGTTCGGTCAGGATAGAAATCAGACTGAATGTACTAATAGGGGCAGAAATGGGCAAATCAGCTATGGGGGAGTAACTGGGGGGTGTAATTGGAAGGTTCATAAATAGGTAGAGTGGGTGGAATTAGAAACTATTGGGTTTCAGGTAAAATAACGATCAAGGGCCACAAGGATATCTTTGCTAAGGTGGAGGTTGGTTGGGGTGAAATCAAATAGAAATTCCCTGATAATAAATTTATATTTTCATCTTTCAACTCTCCTGCTGTCAGTTTCATAGTTTAAGCAGAATGCTCGGTGACAGACTTGCTGTCATCACATCTGTCCACTCTGAGTCATGACATCGGTATTCTCCACAAATTTCATCTGACTGAGTGATGGCATGAACCTTTCAAGCAGTCATTCAACCATATACATCCGTTATCACAGTCTGAGAGATCAAATCTCTTCTAATTCAATATTATGCTTCATATTGTTAAATGTTATAGCAGTTGTTTTGGATGCATTGTTTCTACAGGAACCTATAAATAATACAAGCATCTCATTTCTGATCATTTATAGCTTAAATAGTGGCCTTTATGCTGAGGATAAGCTAAATAATTCATGGCTCTTGGCGCCTGACTGTACTGTAAAACAGGGCATGTTAGAGAAGCCAAATGAAATTATGTCTGTTGCATCTCCAAATTAAATTGGCCAGTTTAAACAATATTGAGTAAGTTTTCTTAGATTTGTAGCATTTCAAAATTACCTGAACATTTTTCATTCGCTAAATTATCCAGATCTTCTGCCTTTGAAGTGCTTGTGCAAGGAAAAAGGAATAATCAAAAATGATTCATAGGGTATGATTGTTGCCCTTCTAGACAAGCCTGCCTCCATTCATATCAGTTACTCCAGCGAGTGAAAAGTAAGCTCCCTTCATGAAAGTAATCTTTTGTTTCATTTTGTGGGAGGGTCATTCCAAGGATTGTTTCAACTTGAATACATGGTTGCTGAGTTGCCTGATGAGGCCATTGTAGAGTGCCAGACTGCCACTGAGTGAGCAGAAGGGGTGGTGAGTGGACAGTTTGTAAGGTGGTGTTCTCCTTCCATCATTCACGCTGCATTTCCACATTACTGGTGAATGAACTTGAAGTTCCCAGTGTGATCTCAGACACTTGTTCTTCATTTTGAGTAGTCAGAAAATGGGAATTTCCATGAGTAAGTGCAGCTTTTACACTTTTTTTTTAATGGAGGCTTTGGGAACATGTTAAAAACTCAGGATAGTTCTACAACACAGAAACAGGCCCTTTGGACTAACCTGCCCACATTAACCAAGTTGTCTACCCTATCTAGTCCCATTTGATTGTGTTCAGCCTATCACCCTTAGACTGTCTTTAAATTGTTACCATTTCTGCCCTCCTCTACCACTTCCTCTGGCAGTTCATTCCATATACACATCGGCCTTTGTGTAAAAAAAAGTCCCTTTTAAATCTTTCTCCCCCTCTCTTTAAATTTATACCATTTACCTTAAGACATCTAACCAAGGAAAACGATGATGATTATTTGCATTATCAATGTCCCTCATGGTGTTAGAAACCTCTATCACGTTCACTTTTAAGGAGAAAAGTCTCAGCCTTCCGAGATTCTCCTTTAATTGAAGCTACCCACCTCACTGACAAAAGGCAAAGGAGGAAAAACCCAACACCCAACCCCAACCAACCAATTTTCCCTTGCAACCGCTGCAATCGTGTCTGCCTGTCCCGCATCGGACTTGTCAGCCACAAACGAGCCTGCAGCTGACGTGGACTTTTTACCCCCTCCATAAATCTTCGTCCGCGAAGCCAAGCCAAAGAGAAGGAAGACCCATTCTGGTAATAAGCTTATAAATCTTTTCTGGACTCTATGCAGCTAAATTATGTTCTTCCTATAGATGGGTGATCAAAACTGCACATAATACACCAAGAGCAAACTCATCAACAACTTGTACAGTTGTAACATGACATCCTTGCTCCTGTACTCAGTGCTGTGACTGATGAAGTCAACCATGCCAAATACCTTCCACACCACTTGTGTTGATCTGCAATTTGATTGTCTGGTTTTGGATATGGGTATGACGTGGCCTAATCTTTGCTGCCAAGTAAATATAATTAGGGTCTCAGTGTTTGGGATCTTTGTAGGGGAAAGCATGCTGACATTGGTTTGCATACCTGCAATGGATTTGAAGGTTTGCAGAGATATTGTTGCTGGTATCTCTCTCGAGGTGAATGTTGGTAGTCTAGGTTCCAGAAATGTATCGGAGTGCAGGGATCACTGCTGTCCAGTAAACCTACAAACAGGTGAAGGCTCTGCCAGCACATTGAAGGCAATGGTGAATTTAATCATCAATTTGCTGAGAAGTGGTCCATAATTGTCAGTTTCACCTCGGACCTCTACTGTGGGAGCGTGGTGCGAGAGCAGTTTTGTGGATGTTAAATGCAAAGCCAATTAGCTTGTAGACTTCAGTGAAGTAGCCAATGGTGAATCAGAGGTCAAGTTCAAGTTTATATATTATCCTATTTTACAAGTACAACCCTGAAAAACAGCATTCTATGGTCCGCAGTGCAGCACACTGCAAACACAGTTGCTGATGAGGCCAATTACTGTCATCCTATCTGCAAACTTGATGACTTTGATGGAGTTGGATCTGGCATTGCAATTATGGGTCAGTAGGATGGACAGGAGTGGGATGTGCACATAGCATTGAGGTAAGCCAGGGTTCAGCGTGATGGTGCTTGACATTCTGCTGCCGACCCAGACAGACTGTTGTCTTTCCTTTACGAAGTCTAGATTCCAATTACAGAGAAGGGTGTTGAGTCCCAGCGAGGACAAGTTCTCCAGGAGCCTCTCAGGCATGATCATATTAAACATCGAGCTGAGGTCAATGAACAGCAGTTCTGGTGTATGAAGCATTGCTCTCAAGGTGGGACAGGATAGACTGGAGAGACAAGGCTATGGCATCATCTGTGGAATCAGTAGGTGAATTGAAATTGGAGGTGTGCTTTGATGCATTCGATCACCCAATGCACGAAGTATTTCATAATGTTGGAGGTCAGTGTGACTTGGCACTGGGGCCTGTTACTCTCACCCTCTTTAGTACCAGGATAATGGTGACTGTTGTGAAACCCATGGGGTTGATGAACTGCTGCAGTTGAAGATGTCTTTAAGGACATCTGTCAGTTAGTCTGCGCAGTCCACCAGATATTTTGTCTGGTCCTGCGGCCTTGTATGAGTTCATCTTCAATGGGGTTCTCCTCACCTTGGCAGTGGCTATGCAAGAGGCTCATTCGTCAGGGAGAGATAGAGTTTTCTTTAGCATCACCCTATTCTTCTCATCAAACCATGCTCAGAAGGTGTTCAGTCTATGTGGAAGGGAGGCGTCATTGTCTTTGATTTGCAAAGTTGATCTGTGGTCTTTTATGGTTTTGATCCCTTGCCACTTATGCTTTTATGCCGCCAGTGTTGTACAACTGACAAAAGATTTTCTATGTATACACTTTATTTGCCTTCTGGATTGCACAGGAGTGTTCAGCCCTGGCTGATCTTAGTGCCATCCTGTCCCCTATCCTGAAAGGTACCTTGACCTATGCATACAACCATGTTCTCTGGTTAGTCCTGGTTGTGTAGCATTTGATCTCCTTGAAGGACTTGCTAAAGTAGTCAGTCACTGAGCTCCTTGAGGTTTACATGAGCATTTGAGATGTCTGCCTCCTTGAAACAGCTCCTTTCCGTGGTCTCAAACCAATCCTATAGATCTGCTGCTGCCTCCCTCCTCCCACCTTCACCCCCATCCCCACCCCCCAGCTATGTCACGATCTCGTTGCAAACTGGTCTAGTTAATTTTTCCAACTGTCTGTATGCTGGGATTAGCAGGATGGATATGTGATCCAAGTAACCAAGGTGTGGGTGAGTGTAACCTTGTACACACCAGGAATGTTGGTGTACACCTAATCTAGGATGTACTCTCCTGTGGTGGTAATATCATCAGGAGTGTGGGTCTGCATGTGTTAACTCTCAGTTTAACCCCAGTCTGTTTGCCATGGATTTGCCTGCCGCTCCATGTGTCTCCAGCAATCCACTCTAGGGTTTGCTGCAGCCTCGTTCCCTTCATTCAGTCAGTTAAAACTGCCCAGTATCATACCAATCTCATTCACTAGTTCTTAAGTCCTCTAAGACTACACGATCAGGCTCCAGACGCACACACCTGCAAGCATTGATTGCAAAGAATTGATTACATAATGCAAATTGATGGCAAAAGTTGGTGTGACCACCAGAACTAAGCTAATGTAGGTTGAACAGTTTCCTATTGGTGCTGTTCATTTACTCCATTCCATCTTTAAGCTCGTTGGAGGTAAGCTGCATTTTGGCAATTAGAAAGACTGAGAAAATTTTGAGCTCAAATGATGTAGCTTTGCTTGTCACCAATCATCACTGAAATTGGGTAATGTACATTGTGAACCTTCTGGTTAAGATCACAGCTTGCAAACCATCAAGTAAAAGACAGAGCCATTTAACTACTAAATATCTTCTTAGGGCACACTAATACGGAAAAATCTCTTCCTTGCATTTCCAAAAACCCCACATCCATCCTCATGAAAGAACCACTGAACTAGGTGAGAAATAGGATGTTTAGGCTAACTTTTGTTCAGCCAAATCTCCACTTGCAGTGTTTAAATATTTGAATTACACTGTGGCTATTGCCTCAGCGTTCTCTGCAATGCAGTGGAGCATCTATAGTTATTCATCTCAGATTGGAGGGAAACTTGCCAGTTCTCCCTTCACATTTATATTTTATCAGAACACAATAGAGGGTGTCTCTCCACTTCTTTATCTAATCTGAAGCTTGTTCCCCCTGAAGATGATTTTCAAAAAGGCATTTGATTCAAGTTGAGACAACTCCTGCCTGACCTGGTTTTGATGAAACAGCAGATCTCAGTTTTGAAATCTTTCTTTGATTCTTTGCAATACATGAGAAAATGAGGCAATGCCATGGAGATACGAGTATTCCCAATGCAAAGCCAAAGTGACAGTAAAATAAAAGCAAATGTTGCAGATGCTGCAAATGTCAAATGAAAACGGAAAAGTTGTGAAAATCTCAGCAGGTTGAGGAGAATCTGTGGAATAAGGAGTTGCAATTTCAAGTTCATTGACCTTTTTACTGCCGATGTATTGAAGTCATTGCTTTAATAGAGTGCTTGTAGTTCATTTTAATGTGAATACATGAACATATGAATGAAGTGCAAGAGTAGGTTACAGTCCCTTAAACCTATTCCTCCAATGCCGTACATCTGCTCTGGGCTCCTCTGCTGCCAGATGCAACAAGGACAAAATTCCCCTTGTCCAGACTGACCACCCACCTGACTTTTCCTCCAACAGCTTATCCTCTCCCATTTCCACCACCCACTGTGTGATCCCATACAAGACATGTTTTCCTGCCTCCTCCCCTTTCCAACTTCCACAGGGTTTGCTCCCTCTGTGACTCCCTCGTCCATTCCTCATTTCCCATCAATTTCCCCCTTGGTAGCCACCCTGTGACCCCAGAAAATGCTTCCCTTACCACCATTTGGCAACCCAAACTGTCCTTTCAAGTGACTTTACTGCAGGGGTCATTTACTGGATCCAGTGCTTCCACTGTGATCTCAGAGAGACTGGACGCTGACTGGGAGATTGCTTTTTGAGGACCTTTGCTCTGCCCGCTGCCATAAGCAGGGAATCTCCCAGTCTCCCACTGGCAACCCATTTCAACTCCCCCCCTCCCTAATTTCCGTGTTTCAATATTTGTCTATTGTCTCATTCACTACCAGACTGAAACCACTCACATGTAAAACACAAAAATCTACAGACACCATGGTTGAAGTAAAAACACAATGCTGGAGAACTCAGCAGGTCAAACAATGTACTTTTCTATAGCCAAGATAAAGATACATAACTAATGTTTCAGAAGGCCTACTGAATTTCTCCATTGTATTTTTACTACTGAGAACATTCAAAAATTGGAGGAACAACAACTTATATTCCTTCTGGGCACCCTCCAACCAGATGACATTAACCTCAAATCCCCCGGTTTCTATTCAGCCCACCCCTGTGTCTCTCTTTCTCTCTTTCCCTATCCTTATGCCTCCTTTTCTCCCACTCTCTCTTTCTCTCTCTCTCCCTCTCTCTGTCTGTCTCTCTCTCTCTTTCTCTATCTATCCCTCTGTCTTCATTCCTCTAGCTCTAAATTCATAGATCTAGCCAGCCCCATTCTCCAATTAATTCTCAGCTTTTCTATCCTGCCCTTCCAACCTTTGGAAACAAACATGCCTGTTAACTTGTTCTCCTCCCTCTGCCCCTTCTCCCCCCACCCCCTCCCCCACCCTTTACCTTTTTATTGAGATGCCTACCTGATGTTTGCTCATACCTTGACAGCTCGGGCCAAAAATGTTGGTTATATATCTTTGCCTCCTATAGACACTGTGGGACCTGCTGAGTTTCTCCAGCACTTTTTATTTTAACTACAGTCACACCCTCTACAGACTTTCTTGTTTCACTACTCCTCCATTGAACACGAAGGACACATTCTTGGCCTACACATGGCTAATTTTCATCACCTAGTTTATTAAGGCTTTAATGATGCACATACACCACTAATCTTTGAGGAAAATAATTCTGAAGGCTCACTATGTGGAGCATAGTTAAATGCTTCATCTGTGTCTTAAATGGATGATTTTTTTTAAAACGGTGATCCCTAGTTCTAGATTTTTTTCTCAAAAGGAAAAGTCCTATCCAATTTCACCTATCCAGGAGTGCTCATAATCCTGCATATTTCAGTTAAATTTCACTCATCTAGCACCCAGAAGAAGCAAGGTTAGTTAGCCTGTCCAACTTCTTCTCATTTCAGACCTTACTCCAATAAGCCTTCCCTGAACTGCTTCCAAAGCATCATCGTTCTTTCTTAAGACTGTAGATCTGATCTAATCAATCTCTATATAACTGAAGCACGGCCTCCTTACTCTGGTATTCAAGTCTCTAAACAATAAAGATAAGCATTCGATAAATTGTCCTCAGCACTTACTGAAAATGCATACTAGTATTTTGTGAATCACACACCTGGACACTAGATCAGTGGAGTGAGGAAGGAGAAAGGAAGGTGCAGTCTTTAGGTATAAATTTTAAGATAGTCAAATGGATTGAACATTGGCTGAAAGGGAGAGGCCAAAGAGTGGTAGTGGATAATTGTCTGTCAGGTTGGAGGCCGGTGACCAGTGGTGTGCCTCAAGGATCTGTATTGGGCCCATTGTTGTTCGTTATATACATTAATGATCTAGATGATGGGGTGGTGAATTGGATTAGTAAATATGCAGACGATACTAAGTTAGGTGGAATAGTGGATAATGAAGAAGGTTTTCAAGGATTGCAGAGGGATTTGGGCTGCTTAGAAAAGTGGGCTGAAAAATGGCAGATGGAATTTAATGCTGATAAGTGTGAGGTGCTTCATTTTGGTAAGAAGAATCAGAATAGGACATATGTGGTAAATGGGAGAGCATTGAGGAATACAGAAGAGCAGAAAGATTTAGGAGTAACGGTACATCGTTCCCTGAAGGTAGAAACTCACGTGAATAAGGTGGTGAAGAAGGCTTTTAGTATGCTGGCCTTTATCAATCATTGCATGGAATATAGGAGTTGGGAGGTGATGTTGAGATTGTATAAGACGTTGGTGCGGCCTAATTTGGAGTTCTGTGTGCAGTTCTGGTCGCCTAATTATAGGAAGGATATAAACAGAGTGGAGAGAGTGCAGAGAAGGTTTACCAGAATGTTGCCTGGGTTTAAGCATCTGGAGTATGGGGAGAGATTGGACAGATTGGGTCTTTATTCTTTGGAGCATAGAAGGTTGAGAGGGGATTTGATAGAAGTATTTAAGATTATGAAAGGGATAGACAGAATGGATGTGGATAGACTATTTCCGTTAAGAGGAGGAAAGATTAAAACAAGAGGACATGAGTTAAGAATTAAGGGGCAGAAGTTTAGAGGTAACATAAGGGGGACTTCTTTACTCAGAGAGTGGTAGCTGTGTGGAATCATCTTCCGGGAGAAATAGTGGCGGCGGAGTCAATTGTATTATTTAAGAAAAGGTTGGACAGGTATATGGATGAGAAGAAGATGGAGGATTATGGGCATTGTACAGGGAGGTGGGACGAGAAAGGGGTGTTTGGTTCGGTGCGGACTAGAAGGGCCTAATGGCCTGTTTCCGTGCTGTAATTGTTATGTTATGAAAGTGTTCAGCACGGACTAGAAGGGCCAAGTTGACCTTTCCATGCTGTAATTGTTATATGGTTATAGATCTCTCTGCTTTCCATATTTTTATTTTATTTTCTTCACTCATTTTGGACCAGGAGAAAAACAGAGTGATAGCACTGAAAGCATAAAAGTTGAAAATCCCCAGTCACAGTTCATCGGCCTTAAACATATCTTTGGCTTGGCTTCGCGGACGAAGATTTATGGAGGGGGTAAAAGTCCACGTCAGCTGCAGGCTCGTTTGTGGCTGACAAGTCCGATGCGGGACAGGCAGACATGGTTGCAGTGGTTGCAGGGTAAAATTGGTTGGTTGGGGTTGGGTGTTGGGTTTTTCCTCCTTTGTCTTTTGTCAGTGAGGTGGGCTCTGCGGTCTTCTTCAAAGGAGGTTGCTGCCCGCCAAACTGTGAGACGCCAAGATGCACGGTTTGAGGCGATATCAGCCCACTGGCGGTGGTCAATGTGGCAGGCACCAAGAGATTTCTTTAGGCAGTCCTTGTACCTTTTCTTTGGTGCACCTCTGTCACGGTGGCCAGTGGAGAGCTCGCCATATAACACGATCTTGGGAAGGCGATGGTCCTCCATTCTGGAGACGTGACCCACCCAGCGCAGCTGGATCTTCAGCAGCGTGGACTCGATGCTGTCGACCTCTGCCATCTCGAGTACTTCGACGTTAGGGATGAAAGCGCTCCAATGGATGTTGAGGATGGAGTGGAGACAACGCTGGTGGAAGCGTTCTAGGAGCCGTAGGTGATGCCGGTAGAGGACCCATGATTCGGAGCCGAACAGGAGTGTGGGTATGACAACGGCTCTGTATACGCTTATCTTTGTGAGGTTTTTCAGTTGGTTGTTTTTCCAGACTCTTTTGTGTAGTCTTCCAAAGGCGCTATTTGCCTTGGCGAGTCTGTTGTCTATCTCATTGTCGATCCTTGCATCTGATGAAATGGTGCAGCCGAGATAGGTAAACTGGTTGACCGTTTTGAGTTTTGTGTGCCCGATGGAGATGTGGATGGGCTGGTAGTCATGGTGGGGAGCTGGCTGATGAAGGACCTCAGTTTTCTTCAGGCTGACTTCCAGGCCAAACATTTTGGCTGTTTCCGCAAAGCAGGACGTCAAGCGCTGAAGAGCTGGCTCTGAATGGGCAACTAAAGCGGCATCATCTGCAAAGAGTAGTTCACGGACAAGTTTCTCTTGTGTCTTGGTGTGAGCTTGCAGGCGCCTCAGATTGAAGAGACTGCCATCCGTGCGGTACCGGATGTAAACAGCGTCTTCATTGTTGGGGTCTTTCATGGCTTGGTTCAGCATCATGCTGAAGAAGATTGAAAAGAGGGTTGGTGCGAGAACACAGCCTTGCTTCAAGCCATTGTTAATGGAGAAGGGTTCAGAGAGCTCATTGCTGTATCTGACCCGACCTTGTTGGTTTTCGTGCAGTTGGATAATCATGTTGAGGAACTTTGGGGGACATCCGATGCGCTCTAGTATTTGCCAAAGCCCTTTCCTGCTCACGGTGTCGAAGGCTTTGGTGAGGTCAACAAAGGTGATGTAGAGTCCTTTGTTTTGTTCTCTGCACTTTTCTTGGAGCTGTCTGAGGGCAAAAACCATGTCAGTAGTTCCTCTGTTTGCGCGAAAGCCGCACTGTGATTCTGGGAGAATATTCTCGGCGACACTGGGTATTATTCTATTTAGTAGAATCCTAGCGAAGATTTTGCCTGCAATGGAGAGCAGCGTGATTCCCCTGTAGTTTGAGCAGTCTGATTTCTCGCCTTTGTTTTTGTACAGGGTGATGATGGTGGCATCACGAAGTCCTGAGGCAGTTTTCCTTGGTCCCAACAAAGCTTGAAAATATAGGCCCTTTATTTTGACAATTTTCTCTGATCTTTGACTGAGGTAATCAACGATTAACTTTCAAAGGTTGGTACCTGTGTGCATCTTAAACTTTCTGTACAGGTTCAATCAAAGTTGTATTTCAGTGCAAATTTGTAAGATCTAAAGTGCAGAAGTGGACAGCATAGCTGGAAAGTATTCCTCAGAAAAAAGGCTTGCTTCAAACTAAGTCAGAAACATATTGCCCAAGAGAGGATGAAATTGGAAGGAGTGATGTTGATCACTAGAGGAGACATTCCTATCTTGGGCAGGCATACTGGTTGACTGTTTGGTATTTGGTATTGTGTGTTAAAGTAGAAGTTATTCCCCATAGCCACTACATTCAGGTTCCTTTATTAATAGGTGGGCAGTTACTAGTTGCTAATTTGCCAGCTTCTGCATATCTGTGAGGCACTGGGTGTAAAAGTTTGCATCCAATTTTCATGGCCCCAATGAAAAGGAATGATCCCCCTCCAAGGTGGATTAACATGATTAATTTTATTCAAGTTAATCTCCAATACACAGGGAAAAGTAAAAGATGCCATTTGAGTGAAGCAGGATTGTTGGTCGAAATTATTGAACAAGACCATGGACTCAGTTGGGCTGAAAAATCTCCCTCTGTCCTGGATGAAGGTATGCAGATATGTGGAGTTGATTACATCATGGCAATTTGGAAAGCAGAGGATTAATACTGGTCAGAGCACAGTATGTTCTTTGGGGGTAGACATGAGCAGGCAGATGAAACTTGGAAGTGTTCCACCATTGAAATAATGGCATGATGAAAGGAAGATACATTAGCAAAAGAAATTGCAATTGTAGATACAAATACAGCAATTTATGAAGTGCATGGACATATATTATTAATTGAAATTTCCCCTCTCTTTGTCTCGAACCATGTTTTTATGTAGATACACAAAGGAAATTGCTTGCACAGTCTGTCCAAATTACTGGGCAGTATAATGCAAATTGCAATCTTTTTTGTTAAAAATTTATAAGTAATTACCTGATTAAAATGACCTTGAAATATACTCAGTTCTGAAGATAAACTTGAATCTAAACATTTGGTATGATTCTATCATTGAGGCAAGATGGATTACCTTCCATGTCTCTGGAGCCACAGTGTGGTGAGCGCAGAAATCAATGGTAAAACCTATCCCTGTCTCCTATACACCGTCGCCTGAGGAATAGAGTATTATCCTGGCACCAAGCTCTTGGTCGACTGAGATGAAATGACCTTTGCTTTCCTGTATGCTTCAGAAAGCATGGACAACACCCAGAAACCTCTACAGTGCACTAGAGAATGCTTCCAACAATTATTCCAAATGCATCAGCAGGGTCCTTTCCCAGAACAACATGTTCAGCATCAAGGCTCTAATCATGCTTGCCCAGTTGCAGTGGTTGGTCATGTTGTTCACCGGCCTGTAACCAAAGTCCTGAGACAAGCTCTCAGTATCCAACTCCATCACAGCAAGTGGTTCTCAGGAGGAGAGATAATAATTGAAAGCTACTTTGCCGAAAAGTTCCTGATTCATGAGAAATATTCAGTACTCAGAGGTTGGTGAGAATGTGGAATGAGATGTCAGTGGAAGTGATAGATGCAGTTTTAATTTCAACATTTAAGAAAATTTGGATAGCAGTGTGGGTGGAAGAGGTATGGAGGGCTATGATCTAGATGCAGGTTGAAGGGACTAGGTACAATAATATTTCAGCATGGACTAAATGGGTCAAAGGTCCTGTTTCCCTGCAGCACTGTTCTATAGTTCTATGGTGGTTTCTACCCAGGAACCATTCAGTCTCTTCAATGCAAAGACATGGAGACCAAACACAAACAGTGCATGTAGTGTGTGACAGTAAAAGCAACCCACTCAACCTCCACCACCTCTACCTGTTGAAAAGTCTGCAAGTCCTGGCCAGAACTCATTTATCACCTTAGAAACCACAGGACCAGAGGGAAAGTAAGTAACACCCACAACTCAGAGGGAACTTCTTAGGTCAGTGATGAGAGAGAGGGAGGAACAATGTGATGCTGACTTATTAGCACCATTAATGTGGTTGATTCACAATGAGGAAAAATATGTTTAGGGATTGGAAGGTAAAACTACTTCAGGAAAAAAAATTCAACGAATTTGATATGAACTTGAATATGCCATCTTAATTTGTCTTTTCTTCACATCATTTAGTTTTCCATTTTCCCCATATGTATTAGATGTGGTCTCTCATAGGTTGCATTCAACTCTTCTGGATTCCCCATTAGCCAAGCCTTCTCAACATGATCTCACCTCTAAATGCATTGAAAAATGTTCAATGAACTACCCTGCAAAAGGAAAATCATCTCAAGGGATACAGAGAGTGATATAGATCAAGATGTTGGTGACAGACTCATACTTGAAATTAAACTGGCGGTGCGGACCTGTTTGCTGCAGCTACCCCTGACCACAGCTGCTGCCCACAATTAGGTGTTTGGAACCATGTACAACTTTTAATCGGAAGAAAGGGGACATTGGACTGCAGGGAGTCATGTGTTGCCTGTGAAACACGCCGAATGGGATTGGATCTGAGTGCCTGCTGCAACAGTTGTGGAACTCACCTGACAGAGGTATGGAGCTTCAGACTTAGCCGAGTGGAGGAAGCCGAGCTGCTATAATACTGGAGACAGTGATTTTTCGGCTCTCTGAAAGCATTGTCGGACATGTCTACTGTCGAGCTAAGTGGAAAGATGAGCGGCGGACTCAGAGATGGTGACCAGTGCGAGCAAGGGTTGCAGAGCCATGCTGGGCTTGGAGGCCGGGAGAGACATGCCAGGCCCCCTGGAGAATATGGAGGTCTTGAGGCTATGATGTCTGGGCCTCATGGGTAGCCCTCCCGTGAGAGGGCTCAGGACACGGGAACTGACTAGGTTCCTGACTAGGCAATAGTTAGTTTCCCGTCTGCTGGTGAACTTAACATCCGCGAGGGGGGTTGGAAACCCGACCTGTTGAAGGCTAAGCGAACAGAGGCCGCAGCAGCCCCCAGGTTCAGGGAACATTCTTCTTCACCCATAACTGGTGGGTTTTTATAACATCTAGATCTAACCTGCAATACCATTGTCTAAATTGATAGTTTGTTGCATCGTATTGTTTAGCAGTTTTTGTACCAGGTCGGGGGAAACAAAATCTCGTTTTTAATAGCCACAAATAAACTGATACCTAATACATGATATCAGGCTAGGCAGCAGAGATGAGATGAGAGGTTATGTTGAAAAACTTGGTAAATAAAAGGTAGAAACTTGTTTAGTCTAAAGCACAATATGGTAGCAAAGGTAAAACACAGGATTCTGTTGACACTGTGGTTATGTGAAAAAAAAACACAAATGCTAGAAGGCATGAACATTTAGTTCACTGCATTCCACTAATCAGCTTGCCTTTCCCCCCCTTCCCCACCCCCACCCCACCTTTAACTTGTTATTCCAGTTCCTACTTCCCTTCCCTCTGCACCTAGCCTAAACTCCTTCCTCCCTTTCCTGCGGTCCTCCTTCCCACCCCCTCCCCCCCACCAACCAATCATTTCTCACCCTCACCAATCCCCCTTCCCCCTTTTGTTCAGAAATCTCTCATGTTCCCCCACACCTTGATGAAGGGCTCAAGCCTGAAATGTTGGTGATGTATCTTTACCGTTACTACATAAAGGCACTGTTTGACCTGCTGAGTTTCTCCAGCATAACTCTGTAATGTGTTCCATTTCCAGAATACCATGTAAATGGAACCAAATTTTGGAATTGCAGTACATTGAGGATCCACTATGACACCACACATTTAGCTAAAGCAGCCAAGGGTGTATTTAAGCATATTTTACTGCCTCAAACCGTGCATCTTGGCGCCTCACAGTTTGGCGGGCAGCAGCCTCCTTTGAAGAAGACCGCAGAGCCCACCTCACTGACAAAAGGCAAAGGAGGAAAAACCCAACACCCAACCCCAACCAACCAATTTTCCCTTGCAACCGCTGCAATCGTGTCTGCCTGTCCCGCATCGGACTGGTCAGCCACAAACGAGCCTGCAGCTGACGTGGACTTTTTACCCCCTCCATAAATCTTCGTCCGCGAAGCCAAGCCAAAGAGAGAAAGAAAGAGAGAGACTGTCATTTTATAGAAGTGTAGGTGCATGGAGTACCCACTGAGGAGAAACTACTGTAGAGGAGACAGAAATGTCAATGGTGAACCAAAACAGAGGAAAATGCAGAAGGGGATGAGGTTCAAAAGGAGAGAATGGAATAGCGTGGTAGGACAGGAAGAGATTACAAACATATGGTTAGGCAGAATAGGAGTGAAGTAACCACAACAAAAATTTTAAATTCAAATATGGAGAAGCAGCATCCACTGTTTGTCAGAAGGAAATTAGTGAATGTGATCATTTGGAGTAGAATTGCTGTGTATTAGATGATCCATTGAAGTTGATAGTGAGTTGAGAGTGGGAATTCAGCCAATTAGACAACTAAGTCTGGAGTCAGCGATTACCCAGGCAAAAAAAAAGGATTTGATGAACAATAATTAGGTGATGGAAAGGATTTTTTTTCAACCAAGTAGTTTTTCGACATACAGCATGGTAATAGGCTATTTTGGCCCAAGGGTCTGTGCCACTCAATTTACACCCAATTAACCTACACCCCAGGAACATTTCAGATGGTGGGAGGAAACTGGCATCCCTGGGGAAAACCCATGCAGACACAAGGAGATCACAGCAACTTCTTACAGACAGCGCAGGTTTCGAAACCCAGTCCTGATCGCTGGTGCTATAAATGTATTGCACTAACCAACCATGCTGCCCAGGATTTCAGGATTCAAGATTAGCCCAACTCAACAAGGGCATGAAAATCTGAGGTAGAGTCCCAAGTGAGGATTAGAATGCTTGAAGATAGCATCAAAATGCCTCACCTTTGGTCTTCAACCTTATAGTATGTGGAAATTATTGCTTATGCAAGACTGGATGACAATGCAAGTTGCACACAGGTATAGTGAGGGAGCAGAGACAGCTATGGATGGTGCATATGTGAAAGATAATCATTAGGAGTTTGATGATATTATCAAGGTTCTTCATGTAAAAAGGAAATAGGAAGGGCCAAGATCCTATAATATTTATAGTGCAATCTGAAATTTATCCTCCAATTTTGAATTCTCACAATGGCAAAATTGTCATTTTAAGTAATTACAAATAAGGTAACTTCTGCAAAATTTCCATTAATAATAGAAATAATAAATTGGATTCAATAATAAGCACAGGTCTTTTCGCCATGTACAAGTTGTATATATTGGCCTACTTATTTTAGCTCATACATACACAGAAATATAAACAGAAACTAACCAAAACAAGATTTAAAATTGAATGTTCACCTTTCTGGTGGGCATTTTGGAAACAATCAAAACAATCTTCAGGAAATGCATTTGTAAGATGCCCTGAGCAAGATATTATGTTTCCAATGTACAACGGACACATACATCATCAAGATTTACAACAGAAAACACTTTCGCATATATTAGAGAAGAAAGAGCATATTGATGTAATTTAGTCAATTGGTTAAGTAATATGTGTTTATCCTGTTCAAATTGAACAGCAAAATTTATCATTATAAAGCTTTCCTAAAGAACACTGCACAAGTCCTACTTGACATATTACAGCATTAAGAAATTAAGGGTAAATAATGTGTCTACAAATGGCTCACGACATTCGGTGGCAGGCCAGTTTTAGTTTTATTTTGTTCCTGATTAATTTACATAGAATACATTAGCTTTGTTACATACCCATGGGAGTGCCAACTCCATAAGCTTTGGAATCTATGAGGCCTCCAATCTGCGTCAAATTGCAGTTTCTCTGTGTGACAAACTCAATGGTTGTTGACTCCATTAGCAGGGCATAATCTGTGGTTAAAACGCGTTGGATTCCCTCTTCGTTATTTTTGACAAGTGCAGTGTGTTGCCTGCTGCTCATGAAGGCCCACATCTTCTCATAGGTTGATATTTTGGATTTCTGGAAGAGATGTGCATAAAAGGGAGAGAAAATTAAGTATAGCTGAATCTGAGTTCTGAATGTAAACTGAAATGGTTTTGCCAGTACTGGGGAGAAAAAATGTTTTTCTTTTAAAAAGGAGTAATATTCCTATTAAATTCCTTTTACTGTTTTTGCCCAGAGAAGGATTGGGCCACGAAAGGCTGAAAGCCCAATGCTAACATCAGCTCAAAAAGTAGCGTAACTTCTTCATGAGACGCTTTGTTTTTGATGCTGACAGCAGTTTACACAGTTCATGGAACACAAATGGAAAACCAAAGATATAGATTTCAAGCCACTAGTGAAGCTAATCGCTGGAAAGCACGCAGATGTTCAAGATGGAAATTCAACGATTAACCGGAAATACTGACCAGCAACTTCTTTCCAACTCATGATAAAGTGCTGCTACATTTCAAGTTTTATTAAGGGTCATAGGATTCTTGAACTGCTCTCCTGGGAATCAGCAGTAAGCTCAACGCTATTACAGTGCCAGTGACTAGGGTTTGTGTATGCATGGAATTCCTCCAGGTCCCCCAGTTTCCTCACACCCTTCAAAAACATACAAGGTTGGTTGGTTAATTGGTGTATTTGGATGGCACAGGCCAGAAGGGCCTGTTACAAGTTTGTATTTCTAAATTTAAAAATAACTGATCTAAAGGATGGGATGGTTAGTGTAACGGTTAGTACAATGCTATTTCAGTACTAGTGACCTGGGTTCGAGCCCAGCACTGTCTGTAAGGAGTTTCAGTTTGTGTCGGTTTCCTCCCAGTGCTCCAGTTTCCTCCCACCTTTCAAATTGTACCAGGTTGTAGGTCAATTGGGTGTAATTGGGTGGCACATACTCATGGGCCGAAAGGATCTATTACTGTGCTGTATGTCTAAATTTAAATTTAATAATGCAACTTCCAATTCCTCTGAGTATCTCAAACTTTGACAAGGACAGGCATGCACAGTGGAATCTACTGGCAGGGAAAGTTGAAGGCAACCAAGTCATTCTTATATTTGTCCTCCCCAACTCCATTACCCTCTAATCTGTCATCCAACTTCCTTCTCTGCTTTTCATCCTTTGGCCAACCTTCTACTGATCCACTGCATATCTCATCACTTATTCCAATCTATACCCCAAATCTCTCCACAATCTCAGCAGCTAATTATGAGACATCCGATAAATTTACTAGACCTTTAAATTCCTAATTCCCCACCACCAATCTCCTAAATCTCAAGGACTATATCTCCCTTGCAATCCCAGGCATCCTGTAACGGGGCCTAGTCTTTGAGTTATAGGAAGGAAAGGCCTGTTCTGTTGGTCAAACCAAAATACATCAGAATAATCCCACCAGGAGCGATGATACAAATGATGGACGAATGGCTTAAAAAATAAAGATAAGGTAGGGGTCAAAGGAAAATCAAGATAAATGTGCAAAGGAAAGAGCAAATGTGATGCAATTTTACATCCTGTCATAAAAGTCGTAGAATCAGTTTTCAGAACTGTATCTGGAAGTACTAATAGCTACTTAGTAGCAATGATGACTATTGACTGAGCAAATTAATTGTACAGCAGTGATTTTTCAACAAAATGTTGGCCAGCCTGTTTGTTGCTCCATTAACTCACTTTTACTGGTCTCCTTCAATTTTTATACTGTCATTCACTTTGTTCTCTTGTCTCTGGTTATAATTCAGAAACAAAGATAAATGAATCCTGGAATTAGTCTGTTCCAACTATGAAGAGTATCTATGCAAATAATGATTTTTAATTTGGAGATTATTACAGGTTTTACTTATTTAGAACAGTATTTCTAATAAAATAGATGGAATGTGAAAAAAACATCATTTAAATTAGACATTTTCCACATTTTCCATTAACTAATTAGTTCAAATTCACTGGTTCACTACTCCATCATTTAAATAGCTTTCAAGGTAATCATCTTCCACAAAAGACCATCGATGCTAGATATATGAAATAAAATAAAAATGCTTGAAATACTCAGCATATTAAAGCAGCATCTGTGATGAGAAAAACAGCATTCAATTTTCTACTTTCCGAATGGGGATCAAACCTGAAACAGTATCTCTGCTTCTCTCTCCACAGATGCTGTCCGACCTGCTGATGTTTTCTCATTTCCTGTGGTAGTTTTAAATGTTATGATGTCAGCCTTTGTTCATTAAAGACATTTTCACCAAAGCCCAAATTTCACAGGTTCAGAAACCGTTCAAGAGACAGGAATCTATAAACTCTACAATATCTATAAACTTCAGTACAATGAGCTTCTGTCTCAACTAAACTACTCTTTTTGAATAAAATATTATTGATCCAGAAATAAACAAAAGTTATCCAATGTTAAATTCAAAAGTGTAGGAAAGTTCTCCTCACATACAATGAAGTCTGTATGAGCTGCTAGAATAAACACACCTCAGCCGGATTACAACCCAAAGGCCACCACCACCACCCTCTCCCTACCCCTCACTGAACTGATTAAGATGTTCTCAGCATCTGAGCCTCTTTGTGAGCCCTGGTCACTATTAGCATGTTCATGAATCCCAGTCCCGGTACCTGGTTCTCAGAAGTCATGGCCAGGAGGGATGTCATCAGCTGCCAAGCACCACACTCGCCAGCTGCTGTGGATTCTGACCATTGTAAGGTAAAACATCATGAGATGGGAATGTGTAGGGAGTTACCCTGTACAGGGCAGTAACAAGAAGGGGAGGTGTCCTTGTACTCCTGTTAGGTAAAACATCATGAGATGGGAATGTACAGGGCTGTAACAAGATGTAAATGCATCCTTGTACTTACAAGATAAGAGAGACTTGATGGATTGAGAGGCAGGAAGCTAGCAGGGAAAGGATAGCAACAGTTTTAGTCATTGGACAAGTAATGATATGATGATGTTCTAAGCACATATCCAAGGGTATAAAAAATCACCATTTTGCTGATAACGGCAGAATGCATTCTCCGACTAACATGTTTAGTCGCAAGTGTTACAATCCGGTAATAAAGAACAAAGAACCCTGATTTCGACTCAGCCTGGTGTTTGTCTCACTCATTCATGAACAAAGCAGACCTAACACCATGCAGGGTCCGCTGTCAAGCTTATTCTTCCTGATAGGAGTTGTTGGGGTGGTGTGTTTTACCACTCTGATGTCCTAAACTGGTCATTTGCTTCCTCGGAACCTGCTACCTTCGAGGACTGTACTGATAAAAGTGGATGCCACCATCCTATGCGCCAGACCTCCAAGGATCTACGGTGGAAAAGCTGTGGCCAGCCCCATCCTACAGGCAAATGCAGCTGCGCGGGGACCTCGGGTGGGACAGCTGGCCAGTAGCATCCCAAAGAGAAACACTGAAAGTCACTCCCCTAATCATCCTGGGATCATACCAGCGAAGGCGTGGCCATTAATGCTGCTGCAGCAGTGAGTCCACCTTGATGCCTTCCTGGCGTGCATGAGTGAGCTGGGCCTGTTTCTGTATTTTACGACTTTGTTATTTGATGCATTAATGCAAATTAATGCATCAACGCCTCAATTAACGCCTCAAACCGTGCATCTTGGCACCTCACAGTTTGGCGGGCAGCAACCTCCTTTGAAGAAGACCGCAGAGCCCACCTCACTGACAAAAGGCAAAGGAGGAAAAACCCAACACCCAACCCCAACCAACCAATTTTCCCTTGCAACCGCTGCAATCGTGTCTGCCTGTCCCGCATCGGACTTGTCAGCCACAAACGAGCCTGCAGCTGACGTGGAATTTTTACCCCCTCCATAAATCTTCATCCGCGAAGCCAAGCCAAAGAAGAATGCAAATACAGTCTTTTATTAACTTTATTGCTTGCAACTTAACCCATTGGACTCTGGCCATTTTTAAACTTTCATAATACATACTCTGGACTGGGTCCATGGGTAAACTACAGTACGAACCAACTGGGTATAAAACTACCCCTGTAAAACAGGGAAACAGAGTTAATGCACTGACTGGTGGTCCCTGAAAACTGGCACATGGAGTACAAAGGGTTAACACTGAAAAATCTGCCATATTGCTGAGAAAGAAAATGCATTCACCTAGCTACTTCCCCTTGGGATATATAAAGCAATTAATTATTTGGATATGCAATTATTGTCATGGATAAAAGAGCAGAAATCAGAGCACAGCAGGAACATCCGATCAACAGCAATGAGACAGATAACAAAAAAAATCACAGCGCTTACTTGGATCTACGACTGAGGGACAAATGTGAGGCAAGTAAGAGGAAAAAAAATCAGGAGAAATGTGGGGTACAACACAAGAAATTGACATTTTTATATTCAGTTTAATTACCAGGAATTATTAAAATATCTATTCATAAATGATGGTGACATAAATACATTTAATGTTATAAAATGCATCTGCTTCACCAATGTCCTTTAAGGGAGGAAACTGGCCTTTCTTTTTCAATGGGAGTTCACTCCCATCACACTGTGGTCAACGAATATGTTTTTGCTTTTCAATATTTTGGTCCTCCTTTGTGGAATTCAGATTTTTTTTTCCAATCCTCAGCCTTTCTGCTTTATCTTGGTAATATGATCAATCTTTTCTTTCCATACAATATCTAAAATGTGTCATTATAGGTATAGATGAACTTTCTTTTCATTGGATTTTTTGCCTTGAAGTGAAGGACATTTGTTGTAATCTGCTTAATAATTCTTTAAGTGTTATCCACTATGGGAAGAGAGGAAGAGGTTTGAAATAGGATATAAAAATAAATGTGGAGCAAAAGGGAAGAAATGGGAATAAAAAAATCTCAGTACACAAGAAATGGTCATAAGTTGATTGAATTGTTCATTGCCATGTTTGCTGAGGTTATATTAAACAGCGTTGTTTGCAACAGGTCAACCTATAGTTCAGTGTAGCAGGCCATGCAATAATAAAGTAAAAATGCAAGGTACAGTGTTACAGTAAACCAAAGAGTGTGAGGGACAGTGCTACAAAGGAAACAGAGAAAAGAACAGTTAAACCACGCAAGGGTGTAATCTTTTACCAATCCGAGGTCCATCAAAAAGTCTGAGAATGGCTGGAATGGCTTGAATCTGGAGGTTCTTGTTTCAAGTTTATGTATCTTCTGTGTGATGGAAGGAGGGAGAAGAGAGAATGAACCGGATAGGATGGGTCCTAAAGTTATTTCCTGGAGCATATAAAATTGAAAGATGATTTGATTCAGGTATTTAAAATTATGATGTGGACAGATAGAGTCAAGGTGGACAGGCTTTTTCCATTTGAGAGTGGGGGGAGATTCAAACAAGAGTAGATTGAAAGGGGAAACATGAGGGGGAATTTCTTCACTCAGAGGGGGGTGGGAATGTGGAATGAGCTTCTGACCAAAGTAGTAAATATTTAAGGAAAAGTTGAATAGGCATATGGATGAGAGAGGAGTGGAAGGTTATGGGACTAGGTGAGAGTAGGTGTTTGGCATGGACTAGAAGGGCTGAACTGGCCTGTTTCTGTGCTGTAATTGTTCTATGGTAAGTATGATCCAGGAGAGTTGGGTTTGCTCCATACCCTGAGCACCATTCACAGCTTTCTGCAGTGTCTTGCAGCCTGGGGATGAGCAGTTCCCAAACAAAACTATGATACAATCAGACAGAAGACTTTAAATGATGCCTCCAGAAGAATTCATAACTGACCAGGGATATACTGAGGCTTCTGAGCAAGTAGAGTCAGTGCCCTTTCTTGGTTGTGTCATCAACCTGATTGAACCAGGACAGGTTGCTGGTGACATTTACTCCTGAGAAATTGCAGCCCTCCACCTCAGCACCATTGATACACACAGGTCATTTGATCCCCTCCATTTCCTGACCAACTCCTTCAACCTCCTTCAAGGTTGTATTCCTGACATTGTGCCACTAGATTCTCTATCTTTTTCTTATACTCACTCTCATTATTGTTTGTATCTAGCTTACAATTGTGTGTAATTGCAAACGCAGATGGAGTTGGAGCAGTATTTGGCTGAAGATTCATGAGTAAAAATGGATTATAGTATGGGGATAAGCACACAATCTTGTGGGGCACTTGTATTCAGGATGATCTTGCAGGAGATGTTATCAACAATCCTCACAATCTGCAATCTCCGAATCAGGAAGTCACGGATCCAGATGCAGGAGTGGATGTTGATGCCTGGATCTTGGAGTGTGGAGATGAATTTACATGGGACTATTGTGTTCAAGGCAAAGCTGTGGTCAATAATTAGGAGGCTGACATAGGAGCTCTTGCTCCCCGGTATTTTAGATTGCATTGTCTTGGTTTTCTTTGGCATTAATATGAGAATGGACTTCTTAAACTAGGTAAGAATTATCTAATTGCAGCAGGGAAAGGTTGAAGTTGTCTGGGAATTACTTCTGTCAGCTGGTTGCAAGTCAAGCAGGATATATGGACAAATTGGGAGAAGGATTCACATTATAGAAAGGATGCAACAACAGAAAAGGAGTGGAGGAAATTTATCAGGTTGAGATGAAGTATTCTATTTATGAGAAGGATCTAAGGAAGTTAGATCTGTTTTCCCTGGAATGGATGGAGTCAAGAAGGGACATAACTGAGGTATATAACATTATGAGAGATGTACATATGAAATGATGGTCTAAAGTTTGGATTCCGTGATAGTGGGAATCTGAGGAGACAATGGAGAGAAATCATCCTGTCGGCAATGTCTTCAATGTTGTATTTGCTGAATGATCTTAGTTGCAAATGCTTCTGCCTTGCCTTTAACACGCACTTATTAGGCCACCCTATCGTTGATGTTCTTGGACTCCCCTGCACTTTTAGCTGTTCAATTGTCCACCACCTATTTGTAAAAAAAAGATATGGGGCAGAAGAGAGTAGATGGGAATGAATCTGGGGCAGGAAATAGGAGAAGACTATAAATGTTGGGTGGGAGATGACATTGGATGAGGATAAGTATGAGGCAGTAGATGTGTGATGAGGATTCCTGTGAGTATGGAGATGGGAGATGAGGATTATTGTGGGGTGGCAGATATTGGATCTGAGGATACATTTATGGCAAGAAACTGGGGATGGAGATAAAAAAAATGGGATAGGGGATGTGAGGAGATGAGGATGGATATAGAATGAGGATAAATAATGGACTGTAGAAAGTGAAAGATTAAATTAAGACTAAGGGCAGCATGGGTGGAGTAGCGATTAGCGTAATGCCAGCAATCGGGACTGGACTAGGATTTGAATCCTGCGCTGTCTGTAAGGAGTTTGTACATTCTCTCTGTGTCTGTGTGGGTTTTCTCCATGGGCTCTGGTTTCCTCCCACCATTCAGAACGTACTGTGCCGAAATGGCCTGTTACCATGCTGTATGTCTAAATATAAAAAAAATACATTTAAGTGCATCGTAGGAGTCAGAAAATGTCAGGAGGCAGGAGATGGGGATAAAGTTGAAGCAGGAGATAGGACAACAGAAAGGAACTGAGTATTAACGTGAGGCACGTGACAGGCAAAGAGGAACATTTACCCAAGCAGGATAAATTTGATTTGAATGATGGGAGATAAAGGTTCAGTAGAAAATGGCAAGGTGGAAAGGAAGGTGAGGCAAGAAATGGGAAATAGAGACAAATTTTACCATGACACAGGATGTGCTCATAATTATAGGGCTGGAATCAAGATAAGAGGGATAAATGTGGAAACAGAATTAGATAGCTGAGCATATATGTGAACAAGATAAAACTGGGGCAGAATATGAATATAATTTAGAGACACAGAATGGGGTGGGGATGGGTAAGGATAAGTGTCAAGCAGGAAAGCAACAATAAGAACAAACGATTGGTAAGAAGGAATTGAACAACGCTATTTTGAAAAACAAGTTTCTGTGGGAATAGTGGTCTTATGTCATATTAACTCTCAACTGACATAAAGGATCATCTACCAAATTATAAATTCATCAAAACCAGTTGAAATGTTGGAGTCTATTTCAAATGAAGTGAACCCCACGTTATGGAAGGGTTGCATTCCTGGAAAACCGTTCCTATCTCGACTTTCTGTAACTCAAAACTGTGTCATCTGCACTGGGGTTGAGCAAGGACTGTTGAAACAAATTAATTTAGTGTTATTTGTATCGTCTTTTCTTCACACAAGTTGTGTAAGAATTAATTTTGTTAGATTTTTGGGTTCCAATAAGGGCAAATTTCTGTTACCTAAATGGCTGTAACGTGAGGGATCACCTGTATTGAGCAGGTGTCACACCTGTTTTGAGCATCTCCAATGTAATCTCCAACAGAACTCTAGCTACACAGTCAGCCCAAATTAGTTTGGATATTTCTGTTGGCACAAGATATACACTTCTGTGCTCAAAAAGGATAAATCAGTTCCTAATCCAAATACCACTTCCCTGGCAAAGGATTTATGCTGCAGCATCCTGAGTTGATTGATGTTCAAATTAAAATTTGATTGAAATCCTGTGGCAATGTTGCCCATAGAACACTTCCTAATGACAGTCATTAGCTCAGTTGCTCACTCAGTCAATGTGAGTAAGGGCATACAAGGAACCTTTACTTTGTAAAGGTGCCACAGATCACAACACCATGCAAGGTCAGCTACGCTTATATAAATCACCAGTCGTTTCTGATTCCTAGCACGAGTATTTAGGGTTGATGCAGTGGAACCTGTAGATCCACACACCAGCACAAATTTTTTGAAAGACAGACGAGAGAGGTTAAAGAACTACATCAGTGACTGAGCATGTACTGGCGACAGATCTATCTCCCACAGCCATCTGAAATTGGAAACGCAGTGGAACTTGCTGTGAAGAGGAAATGAAAGAACCTTTGTTGTGACTCAGAACATCATCAAGAACAGCAGGAAGCCCATTCTCATGAAATTATTCTTTTCATTTCAGCTGCATTCATTCCTATTTAAGAAAAGGAATTACCAAGAATTTGATGAAGGAGATAAAATTAGTGAGAGAGATATTTGGTGTAAAAATTCCATTGATTGACTAATACCCAGCCATGTACCAGAAATGTACTAATGATAAAGGCAATGCATACTAATCAGAACAAAGAAAATAACTCTGTGATTTCTTAAGATGTGATTACAGCCTGAATGGTAACAAACTGTTTCCAAGTAGGCCCTTTCAAAACAACCATGTAAAATGGGGTTAACCAGGCAATTTGCACTGTTAGTGACCCAGGTACATGGCAATTTGAAAGGGTCCAACCTGGTCAGAACTAACTGGGTCCCTGACCAACCTCAGAGGTGGTCAGGGAACCCAGTAAACCTTACCTGGCATCCTCCTTCTGTGATTTGAAAGGGGAAATGACTGACCCGGTAACTCTGATGGTGTCAGTACTTGCGAGCGTGCATCACAGGGAAACCTCTGGCTGAAGGGCTGCTGCCACGATCAGGGATGAGTGGTCACTGTGGTGATTGGGGGAGAGTGACCACTGGCATGATCGGGGGAGAGTGGGAGGAGCTGGTGTTAATGCAGAATGCCGCTCCATTTTGCGGTGACGGCTCAATGTGGAAGTGCAGGACCAATGGTCATCTTCATTTCCCATAATCCCCCACGTCACTGGAACCACTCTGGAGCTGGAAGAGAAGTTCCAGCAGCATGGAGGATTATGAGTAGGAAGATGGTCATTGCTCCCACACTCCTGCATTGAAATGATTCCATGAATGGGTGCAGCACATAGCGGTAGCAACCACTCACTCCCACCTCCCCCCCATTCGCACATCGCTGGGAGGGGGGAGGTGACTGATGGGGAGGAGGTTGATGGAGGGGGTGGTGGCTGATGGGGATGGGGTGGTGTCCGACGGGGGGGGCAGCGACTGATTACCAGTGGGGCAACCGACGGCCGACACTTTCTGTTAGTGCGTGATGTGTCACTCACCCCATCATCGTGGAGGCAGGATCCCGCTTAAATCGCCAGTTTGGCGATTTATCTGGTTGGTCTGACTGTGATTTGAAAGGTGCATCCTGCACCCATGACCCAGTAATTGCACCCAGGTCACAGGGGACTACTAGGATGATATAATTTGAATCAAGGTCAGTCGCAAGATTGATCCACCATTACTCATGTCACCTGCTCTCCAATTAACCCTGTTTTTAAGAAGTATCAGAAAAAATCTGTTAAATGTCTGCTGTTCACTTTGCTGGCCCTCAACTGTGCCGCTGAACACAGCTCAAACCACATTATCAAGTTCACTGATGACACGATCGTGGTGGGCCTGATCAGTAAGAATGATGAGTTGCCGAACAGAGATGAGGTGCAGTCGCTAACAGATTTGTGCACAGCCAACAACCTCTATCTGAATGTTAAAAAAAAACAAAAGAGATAATTGTCAACTTCAGGAGGGCCCGGGAGGAATCATGCTCCGCTGACCATTGACAGCTCTACCAATGAGGTCATCAATAGTTCCTTGGACTGTACTTGGAGGAGAATCTTACCTGGTCCCTTAACACCAGCTCCATGAGCAAGAAATCGCAGCAGCGCCTCAACTTCCTTCGAAGGCTGAGGAAAGTTCATCTCCCACCCTTCATCCTCCCTACATTCCTCAGTGGATATATTGAGAGCATCCTGTGCAACTGCAGAGGATAGTGAGTCAGTGGAAAAGATCATTGGTGGCTCTCTTCCTGCCATGAAGGACATTTACAACACTCAATGCAGGCGAAAGGCAATAAACATTGTGGAGAACTCCCTCCATATAAACTCTTCTCCTTCTGCCATCTGGTAGGAGATACTGGAGCACTCGGGACCATTGCATCCAGATTAAGCAACAGTATTTCCCCCAAGCCATCAGGCACCTGAATTTCCAGAACATATGTGAATAGTGTACTGTGGAGCTTTACTGTATACATCTTAATTTTTAATATTTTAACGTGTTTAATTTCTATTCTAACTTTTTAACTTGCTAACTTTCCTGGAGAAACACTATCTCATAGAAACATAGACACATAGAAGATAGGACCAGGAGTAGGTCATTCGACCCTTCGAGAACATGGCTGATCTTAAAGTTCAGTACCCCGTCCCCGCCTTCTCTCCGTAACCTTTAATACCCTTATACTGAAGAAATATATCTAATTCCCTCTTAAATAGATTTAATGAACCTGCCTCTACTGCCCTCTGTGGCAATGAATTCCACAGATTCACCACCCTCTGGGTAAAGAAATTCCTCCTCATCTCGGTCCTAAACGGTTTGCCTATTATCCTCAAACCATGGCCCCGGGTTCTGGATTTTCCCATCATTGGAAACATCTCATCTGCATCCATTCTGTCCAGTCCTGCCAGAATTTTATATGTCTCTATGAGATCCCCTCTCAATCTTCTAAACTCCAGCGAGTACAATCCCAATTTGCGCAATCTTTCCTCACAAGTCATTCCTGCCATTCCAGGTATCAGCCTGGTGAATCGCCTCTGCACTCCCTCCATTGCAAGAACATGCTTCCTTAGATAAGGTGACCAAAACTGCACACAATACTCCAGGTGGGGTCTCACCAAGGCCCTGTACAGCTGCAGTAAGGTATCCTTGTTCCTATATTCAAACCCTCTTGATATGAAGGCCAACATACCATTTGCCTTTTTAACCGCCTGCTGTACCTGCATGCTCGCCTTCAGAGACTGATGTACAAGTACCCCTAGGTCTCTCTGCACTTCCCTATCTCTTAATCTATTGCCATTCAAATAGTAATCTGCCCTCCAGTTTGTATTACCAAAGTGGATAACCTCACATTGATCCACATTGTAGTGCATTTGCCATGTATCTGCCCAGTCCCTCAACTTATCCAAATCACACTGGAGCTTCCTGACCCCCTTTTCCATGCACACAACCCCTCCTAGCTTAGTGTCATCTGAAAATTTGGAGATATTACATCCAATCCCCTCATCCAGATCATTAATGTAAATTGTGAACAGCTGGGGTCCCAGTACAGATCCTTGTGGCACCCCACTGGTCACCGCCTGCCACTCAGAAAATGAGCCATTTATCCCAACTCTCTGTCTTATACCTGCCAGCCAGTTCTCAATCCACATCAATACTTTGCCCCCAATCCCATGAGCCTTGATTTTGTAAGCCAGTCGTTTATGCGGGACCTTATCAAAGGCCTTTTGGAAGTCCAGGTACACCACATCCACTGGCTCTCCCCCATCTATTTTACCTGTCACCATCTCAAAGAATTACAATAGATTTGTCAAGCACGATTTACCTTTTGTAAATCCATGTTGACTCCGTCCGATCTCTTCTCTGCTAGTCATATGCTCCGCTATTACATCCTTAATAATGGATTCCATCACTTTGCCCACTACTGATGTAAGGCTCACCGGCCTATAGTTCCCCGCTTTTTCTCTACCCCCCTTTTTAAATAGTGGGGTAACATTAGCTACCCTCCAATCCATGAGTACTGATCCTGAGTCTATCGAGTTCTGGAAAATAATTCTTAAAGCATCTGCTATCTGAATGGCCACTTCCTTAAGTACCCTAGGATGTAGATTATCAGGCCCTTGGAATTTATCTGCCTTCAATCCCATCAATTTCCCCAAGACCATGTCCTTAGAGATACTGATTTCTTTCAGATCCTCCCTTACATTAGTCTCTATGCTTCCTTGGGAGGTAATTTGTATCCTCTCTTGTAAATTCAAGCATGGTATGAACGATTTAAAAAAAAAGGTGACTTGACGTGGCATCTTTGGTGAAATAATATTGAGTATAACCTGAAAAATAACAGTGGACAATGAAGATTTTGCTTCCTGAACATTTTTGGTTGCATTTTACAGATTTTGGGCAGCTGTTCACGAAAATCACCTAAAAATTTTACTATGACCGGTTTTTTTGATATACCTATTTTTGAGATTTCCTGCCATACTTTCTTCTTTCTTTGGCTTGGCTTCGCGGACGAAGATTTATGGAGGGGGTAAAAAGTCCACATCAGCTGCAGGCTCGTTTGTGGCTGACAAGTCCGATGCGGGACAGGCAGACACGATTGCAGCGGTTGCAGGGGAAAATTTGTGGGTTGGGGTTGGGTGTTGGGTTTTTCCTCCTTTGCCTTTTGTCAGTGAGGTAGGCTCTGCGGTCTTCTTCAAAGGAGGTTGCTGCCCGCCAAACTGTGAGGCGCCAAGATGCACGGTTTGAGGCGATACCAGCCCACTGGCGGTGGTCAATGTGGCAGGCACCAAGAGATTTCTTTAGGCAGTCCTTGTACCTTTTCTTTGGTGCACCTCTGTCACGGTGGCCAGTGGAGAGCTCGCCATATAACACGATCTTGGGAAGGCGATGGTCCTCCATTCTGGAGACGTGACCCATCCAGCGCAGCTGGATCTTCAGCAGCGTGGACTCGATGCTGTCGACCTCTGCCATCTCGAGTACTTCGACGTTAGGGATGTAAGCGCTCTCCGCTCCTGCCATACTTTAAGTTGACATCAAACATACAAACCATGAAGGGCAACGTGCCATTAAAAATTCATTTTCTGCGTTCGCACTTGGGCACCTTCCCTGCTGATCTTGGAGCAGTCAGTGATGAACATCATGAAAGGTTTCACCAGGACACTGCAACTATGGAAAAGTAGTATCAGAGCAATGCTGGGTAACTATTGTTGGACACTGACGTGAGAAGCATCAGGTGCTAAGTACAAAGGAAAATCAGCGGCAAAACACTTTTAAGTCAGTTGAACTAACACAATGTTTCAGCATCATTATGTGATTAAACATGCTACATTTAATAAAAGTTAATGTTTCTCCAGCCTCCTGTGCATTACAGCAAATCTGAAATAATCTTTGTGTTTAGCTTGAATTTAAAACATACAGAAATGCTGAAGGAATTCAGCCAGTCTTGTCGCATCCAGAAGAGACAGATATATTGCCAACATTTCAGGCCTGAGGCCTTCTTTGGAAATAAGCAAAGAATAAGCAGAAAATAGAAATGCTCAGAATAGAGATGGTGCTGACTGAGGGAGGAGTCCAGACCAACAAAAGTTGTTAATTGGATATGATAAGAGGAGAGGTGAAAACTGATTCTGGTTCTGTGAAAGGAGACAAAGGGATAAAGGAAAGAGAGCGAGCTGGGTGAAGGCAATGGAGGAAGAAGTAGTTGGGGTGGATGGGGTGGGGTTAGGGCTTAACGAAAACCAGAAAGTCAATGTTAAATTCGGAAAATGAGTGTTGTTCTCCAATTTGCGGGTGGGACAGACATGACAGTGGGGGAAACAAAGTGGGGAATTAAAATGGGTGGCCACTGGGAGATCCACTCTACTGCAGTGGACAGAGTTCAGTGCTCCGCAAAGCTATCTCCCAGTCTGCATCCAATCTCTCTGATGTAGAGAAGACCACAACAGGAGCACTGGATGCATTAGATGACACCTGCAGATTCATAACTGAAAAGATACTTCACTTGGAAGGATTGTTTTGGGCCCTGAATGGTGGTGAGGGAGAAGGAGTGGGAGGTCTCAGGGGTAGATACCAAGGGAATGATTGGTGGGGAGGGAGGAGTGAATGATGGAGTGTTCCCTGTGGAAAGCAGTGAGGGGAGGAGAGGGAAGTATGTCTAATGGTGGGATTACTTGGTAGGTGGAAGGAATGGTGGAGAAGGATTTGTTGGATACAGAAGCTGGTTGGAAGTAGGTAGGACAAGAGGAATCCTGACCTTGTTGTAGGTAGGGGCAGAGGAGGGCAAGGCAGATATGCGGGTAATGGAGGATATGCGGGTTAGTGCTGAGTTGATGGTGGTAGAGGGAAAGCCACATTATTTGAAGAAGGAGAACATCTCTGATGATCTGCCATGGAAGTTCCCATCATGGATGCAGATGCAATGGAGACAAGGAATTGAGAGAATGGAATGGAATCTTTATGGGGACAGGGTATGAAGAAGTGTAGATGAGGTAGCTGTGGAAGTTGGTGGGTGTGTAGAAGATGACTGTCAAAAGGTTGTCTCCCAAGATGGAGACAGAGAGATTGAGGGAGGGGAATGTGTTGATGGAGATGGATCAAGTGAATTTGAGGTTGGGGTGGAAGTTGGCAACAAAGTGGATGAAGTCAATGAGCTCAACATGAGGCAGCACCAAAGTAGATGTTGATGTAGCAGAGGAAGAGTTGAGAACCATTGCCTGTGTAGACTTGTAACATGGATTGTTCCACATAGCCAACAAAAAAGCAAGCATAGCTGGGTCCTATGTGGGTACCCCTTTGACCTGGGAAAAGTGGGACAAGTCAAAGAAGTTATTAAGGGCAAGGACAAGTTCTGCCAGCCAGAGGAGGATGGTGGTGAAGGTGGACTTGTTGGGTCTGTTATAGAAAATGAAATGAAGGTTTTAAAGTTTTCGGTATGGTTATAGAGAGGTATAGTGATTGGATGTCCATGATAAAGGGAGTCAAGGTCAGGGAACTAACTTGTTGAAGTGATGAAGGGAATGGGCCAAGTGGGACAAAACAGAATTGAGGTAAGCAGATACCAGTTCAGTATGGAACACACTGCCGGGACAATTGGCTTTGTGGATCTTAAGTAGGAGGTAGGAATAGGCAGTGTATGGTCGGGAAATAATAAGGCTGGAGGCTGTATGAATGAGATGACAGGAACTGATAATTTCAGAGATGGTGTGTGACAGTTTGATGTGTTTTAGTGGTGTCCTGTTAGAGAGATAAGTAAGAGGAATGTCTGAGAGTTGTTGTCTGGCTTTAGTCTGTGTGCCAGACCCTTTGTCTGCTGATTTAATGGTGAGGTTTGGATTGGTGCAGAGAGATGGTAAGGGCCAGGCACTTCAAAGGGGTGAGGTTAGAATGAATGAGGGGAGTAGTGAAGTTGAGATGGTTGATGGTATGGCAGCAGTTGAAGTATAAAGTTCCAGAGCAGACCAGAATGAGTTATCCAGGAGGAGGAAAAAAGTTTAAAACGGGAGAAAGGGTCTGTAGTGAGGGGGGGAGAACTGTGGATATGGAAGTAGGCATGTGGACATATCCGTTAGACACAGCAATCCAGCATCATAGCGTATGTGGAACCCGTTGGGATATGGGTGAAGGGGAATGACAGTGAGGCCTCTACTGAGGGCATAGTGTTCAGTCTCCAAGAGGGGAAGGTCAGAGGGGATGGTGAAAGCCATGCAGGGGTTAGGGGGAGGTTCTTTGGGGGGGAGAGGAGAGGAGGATGGGGTAGATCAGAAGGTGGAGGGTAGAAAGAGTCAAAGGGAGGGAGAGGGAGGTTGGGGAAGTCAGAGAGCGGAGCTTCTGACATGAGAAATCACTTACACAACTTCATCTTTAAATTGTCCATCATAATTCGCAATTTATTTTCATTGTTGTTGATTATGCTTTTCTAATTTGAACTCATCTCTTTATGTCATCAACTACACAAGATAAGTAATTCATTGTTTGTGGTGTTCAGGGGCATTGGGAGAAAGTGGAAGATATGAAAGGAATAGAAGTTGTTATTTTTATTTTAAGTCATGCTATACTGCCTTTTGCTGCTCAGGAGAGAAGAAAAACAAGTTTTTATTTATGCTATAGTTTTCAGAGCTTTCACCACCCATGGTGATAGACTCCTAATGGGATTACATTTTAAATTTATATTTAGAGTATGACAGATTATGTTGTGTTTGTATTGTATATAGATATGTTTTTGGGAGATAAATTGGGGCAGGTTTTTTTTAGTGTAGGTCGCATACAAACACTTCAAAACAGACCTCATTTAAAATACTGGCGCTCTGCTCAAACTAGACTGGGAGGCTCCTGGGGGCCTTTGCAGAAACTTTGGAGAGTGCCCAAGAGACTTCACTAATGTTTTGTAAAGCAACAGATGAAAGAGATCAGAGGAGGAGTTTGGAACTGCGGACTGTCTGGGAGTGCAGCTTGCTGTTCTAAAAGCGTCATGTGATTTTTGCCAAGAGAGAGAGTTGAACAGCTTCTTCTCTGAGAAAAAGAGAGAGAGAGAGAGGGAGAGAGATATCAGTTCTGCAATTTTACAGTCTGCAGTAGCAGCTGGAACTGGATCAGGACAAGCTGGAGAGCTTGTGGAAAAACCCCATTTGTCAAAGCCCTTGTCGTTTATGCAAGAGGAGAGGACTGACTGCCTGATATTTCTCTTGAAATAGAGAAACAAAAAAGAACTCTGTGGTGACCTGAAAGAAAGAGGCTATCATCTGGAAAACCTTGATGGGATAAGTTTTTTCAGCAAGACACTGATGTGACTGATTAAAAGGGATCAGTTTGTGTTCAGGAACAACAAATCTCTCTCTGAAAACCATAAGAACCTTCCTTTCAAGCATCAAAGCCTGGTGAACTTCATGTGTTAAATTCTATGCCCAGTATAAGAATTGCCTGCAACCAGTAAACTTGGAGGAATGGACTATGAATCAAAAAACCTTTCTAAATTTACACACATATTGCATAAATTAGATTAGTTAATAGTGGTAAGATAAAGTTTAATCCTGTTTTCATCTTTAAAAATAATCAAAAGCAACTTTTGTTTAAGTCACCATTTGTCTTGCTGAATATCTATTGCTGCTGGGTTTTGGGGGCCTCTGGGCTCGTAACAAGAGATACAGTATGGTAACATCAGCTTTTGGCCCAAGGAGCCCATGCAGTCACCTGTGTGACCAATTAACCTACTAACCCTGTATGTCTTCAGAATGTGGAAGGAAACCAGAGCACCTGGAGGAAACCCGAAGGAAACTCCTTACAGACAGCTCTAGATTTGAACTCAGGTCACTGGCACTCTAACAGCATTGCTCTAACTGCCACACTAACTGATTAAATTTGAACTCTGTTTTCACCTGGTAGAAGGCAGAAAGGATGGTCCCTCCAACAATTCCAGCATCAAAAACAGAATGATTGATCACTGAGACCAAAAGCCAATCAATGAGAAATAATAAGGATACACCATAGGTATGTCATGTAGTGGTCATCACAATGCTATTATCAGCACCAGAAACTGGGTTCGAAACTGGCATTGTCTGTCAGCAGTTTGTACGCTCTTCACGCATCTGTGTGGGTTTCCTCCCATCCTCTGAAAACACATGGTGTTTATCAGTTAATTGGTGTATTTGGTCAGTGCAGGCTTATGGGCTGGATTGGCCTGTTACCATGTTTTACCTCTAACTTTAAAAAAAAAAATTCTTTCACCAAGTGTCAGAAAGTTTAGTTTACTCAGGTGAATAACAATGCCTATGGACATCAACTAAATAGTTTTAAAAAGCATTTGGTTTGGGTTTGGCATGGGAGATTATTAACAAAAATTCTATGGCACAGAATTGGAGGTAATTAAACATGAACTAATTAGTTGGGGGGGGAAACAGATAGACATTGGTAATAATGAAAACATCCATGGATTGATGGAATCTGGTAGGTGACATCTCCAAGGGATGTGTCCGGGGCTTTTATCTATCCACTTGGATGACTAACTTCAGTGAAGTTATAAAGTGCTGCTTTGTGGTTGTGCAGCAAGGGTAAATGAATGTAATGTATTCCATATAACAGTAGAGAGGTTCTACACCTTATTACAGGCAATAATGGAATGAGCCACTAATTAAATACCTCAAGTCAAGACTTAAAAAATATGTTAACAAAGTATCTTATAATTTGAGTCCTCTTAACAAAATTTAACTGCCCCTAACTCAATCAAAATTGAGATTCAAAAGGCTAAATTAAATTAAACATGAAATACCATCAAATCAAGCCCCAATTCTTGCCATCCCAGTATTGGATGGCATTACTCAAGTTATTATCTCAAGATAGGAATTGCAATGTGATTTGTTGATGAGAGTACTGTGAAGCAAGAGACATCGCGAGACCAAGAACAAGCTTTGACAAATGTAATCTATAATGTGTATGTGATCCAAGTTTTGAAAATTGAGAGATGATGCACTTGAGGTGTTTAAAATGATAAAGCCTTTTGAAAGTATTGATAGAGGGCTTATGATCTAAGGAGAGGCTGGATTCTCTGTGTCTTTATCCCTGGAGCATAGGAGTCTTTATAAAGCAGTGGTTCTCATCCTTTTTCTTCCGACTTACATTCCACTTTAAATATTCCCTATGCCAGAGGTGCTCTGTGATTAGTAAGGGATTGCTTAAGGTGGTATGTGCGTGGAAAGAAAACTTTTGAAAAAGTTTTAATCGTACCTTATTGACTCGTTATGTGCAAGATTTCATAACTCCATAGGAAATGGGTGGGCCAATGACAATTTTTCTCTAGCAAAATATTTCAATAACAATTGGGTCTTGAGCAGTGATACTCAACCTTCCCACTCATATATCACCTTAAGCAATCCTTTACTAATCACAGAACACCGATGGCAGATGAATTACTTAAAGTAATATGTGAAAGGAAAAAGTTTGAGAACCACTGTTATGAAGGTTTATGAAATAATGAGGGAAATGGATAAAGTGAATGCTCAGAGGTTTTATCCCTCATAGTCGACAATAATAGGGCTGGAGGTTATATATGTAAGGTGAGAGGGGACCTGAGGAGCAAATTTTCACTCAGAGGATAGTCGTATCTTGAATGAGCTGCCAGAGGAATCTATAGCAATTATGACATCCAAAAGACATTTGAACAAATGGATGGAGATGATGGGTTTAGAAGGAGATAGATCAAATGCAGGCAAATGGGACAAGGCAGAATGCCAACTCTAAGACATTAGGTGGCGCGATGTCGGATGCAGTGGTTTCTCCAGGACATCGGTAGTTTTGCTTTGTTTTTCTTTCATTTACAGTTGAATAGTCTAGTTAAGGTGTTAAATAGTTATATAATTTTAGTTTTTAAAGTCATGACTACCTGTCACAACTGTTTAAAAAACTTAAAGTTAGAGAATCTCTCCTGGTTCCTTAACACCAGCTCCATAGCCAAGAAGTCCCAGCAGCACCTCTACTTTCTGCAAAGGCTGAGAAAAGTTCATCTTCCACACTCCATCCTCAGGACATTCTACAGAGGATGCATTGAGATCATCCTGTGCAACTGGATCACTGCCTGTTTTGGAAGCTGTACCTCAGACTTCAAGACCCTGCAGAGGATAGTGAAGTTAATGGAAAAGACGAGTGGGTTTAGGGTTAGGTGTAGATGGAAAGAAATAAACATTGTGAAAGACTCCACACATCCTGCATGTAAACTGTTTTCCCTTCTGCCATCTAGCAGGAGGTACCAAACCATTTGGGTCCTTACATCCAGAGTGAGTAACAGCTTTTTCCCCCAAGCTATCAGGCTCCTGAACTCCCAGTATAGATGTGGATAATGTGCAGTGGACATTCAGTGTATACATCTTAATCATTTAATATTTTAACGTTAACTGCTTCCATAACTTACAGCTATGTCAATATGTTCTGTCGTCCTGGAGAAACACTATCTCGTCCTACCGTACGAGCATGGTATTTACGATAAATAAAGTTGATTTGACTATGAAACTAATTCATTTGGTCAATTCTGGGACAAAAAGCCAGCTCCAGGCCCTTCTATTATGAAATTTTTTTTTTTTTTACACACAGGAATCTTAATCTATCTCTTCCAAAACTGTGTCTCCTCCTAATACAGATTTTCTGTATCTTTCCATTCAACTTGAAAATTTGGATTTTTGGGATTCATCACAAAGGAAAAAAGTTCAACAATTAAAATTAAAAATAATTGTGTGCAATTTTACAATAGAATTTCAGGTTCTGCCTCAGCAGACCTGATACAGTTTTCCCTTCGAAAATCTTTGGACGTTAATTTTCAAGCAATTTATTACAGGGATTGCCCGGCAGCTGCACCAGACAGTAAATGGCATACATCTGCACACTGCTTATTTGTCAATTATCCAGCTTCCATAACTAATACATTAAAAAGTTCTATGGTATATTTGTTCCTCTGTCATATGTTTCCGTCATGCTGTCTGCATCGGATGTCTTTCAACAGTGATGGATTAACTACCATCCAGGGCTCTAGGCTGAGCTTTAATAAGGCACCCACCCCCATCCCCGACATTTCCCCCCATCCCAACTTTCGTTGAATAGAATAAAGAGATGTTGTTACATTAAATAACATATTATGGATCTCCAAACTGGTTGATATCGACCCATGGGGGGGTCGATGAGACTATCCAAGGGGTCGTATAATACCCAGGGGTTGAAATGGAGTTGATTAATGCTGAGGGGGTGTGATTGAAATTTTGGGGTTGAAAGAATTATAGAGCCTGAGGTCCCCGTTCCTGCTGGGAGCCCGAGGTCCCTTCTCTTGCCAGCCAGGAGGCTGAGGACCCTGTACTTGCCAGGAACCCAATGTCCCCATTCCTGCCAGGACCCCTCACTTCTGGGCCCCTCAGCCTAATGGTTAATCTGCCACTGCTTTTCAAAACAACTATGGCTTTGCTAAATTAAATAATGATGCCTTGCAGTCTCTCTCTGTCTTTTGCACAAAATGGTTTAAAAATGAAGTCATTCATGAAAATGAATTACATATTGTATCTCAAGGTTAAATACTGTATTTTCAATCATGCAATTTTTATCATTTGAATTATATCTTCATTTAATAGTATTCTGTAGATTATTTTGAGAATCTTGCAATATTTAACAATGTTAATTAATGACAATGTATCATTTAAAAAAAAGAGCTGTTACAGTTTTGGGCTTAAACATAGTTTTGTGTCTGTTTTAGAATGAAAGGGTATAGCAAAAATTGCTTTACAGATCAATTTTGCAGAGATGAGTAAATGCTCAGTAATTCTTGCAAACAAAGCACAAACGGTTCAATGTGGCTTCAAGAGATAATGTGTATGGATTGGCTGTAATTGCTTTCACTTGACATCAACTGGGTGCTCTGTTACAGCCACCAATAAACAGAACCCCATTAAGAATGGCATTTAATAACATTTTTTTTGAGAACCATCAGTAGAACTGTACTGAAGCCATCAAAGTACAAGAGGTCGAATTTTCTCAGCAAGGATGTGTGATCATAGCCAACATATCAAGTCTGGCCTTGACTGATAAGTTCATTCAGAAAATGTCTGATATCTATCAAGTAACTCCAACCATAAAATCAGGTCCTTCATTGCTTTTCACAAAGGAAATAAAATCTTGATTAGAAAAAAATGAATAATATCTCCTCACTTGGGTGACAGACTGACATTGCAACAAACAATCTCCCTGTTCAGGAAAACAAGAGACTTAACTTTTAGTTCATGAGGATACAAAACCATATTTGCATGATAAACAAGACTGTAAAAACTGATCACCTTTGTGCAGGACAATGAGCAACACTTTCTATTACCTATTAATACACAACACCATATGGTGCCGGCATGAGGAAGATTAGAACGAATAACAACTCCAGTCTGCCATGGAACTACAGTTTATGAAACTGTGACAGACGTAAAGTTTTTAGTTGCCAAACCAATGTGTGAAAGAAAGAGAGTTTGTAGTGTCTCTAACAGAAATAGATTTGGTAGCAACCAGTTACTAGAGTTTGCATCAGTTATGAACAGCTGTAAGATTGACATCAATCGCCACCAAAAGCAACAAGATTAGATCTTTTGGGACTTGGGATTATGTTATAGCAGGCCATTATGACATTTTCATTTATAGCCCTAGACAACAGCATTAAGTCATAAAATAATCTCATAAAATTTGACTTCAAAAACATTCACAAATCCATAATAATGCAGCATTTACTTGGGGTATTCAATAAATATTGTTTCTTTAAGTCCATGTCTTTTTTTTCTTGGCTAAGACTCGAGATGGCAGAGGTCGACAGCATCGAGTCCACGCTGCTGAAGATCCAGCTGCACTGGGTGGGTCACGTCTCCAGAATGGAGGACCATCGCCTTCCCAAGATCGTGTTATATGGCGAGCTCTCCACTGGCCACCGTGACAGAGGTGCACCAAAGAAAAGGTACAAGGACTGCCTAAAGAAATCTCTTGGTGCCTGCCACATTGACCACCGCCAGTGGGCTGATATCGCCTCAAACCGTGCATCTTGGCGCCTCACAGTTTGGCGGGCAGCAACCTCCTTTGAAGAAGACCGCAGAGCCCACCTCACTGACAAAAGGCAAAGGAGGAAAAACCCAACACCCAACCCCAACCAACCAATTTTCCCCTGCAACCGCTGCAACCGTGTCTGCCTGTCCCGCATTGGAATTGTCAGCCACAAACGAGCCTGCAGCTGATGTGGACATTTACCCCCTCCATAAATCTTCGTCTGCGAAGCCAAGCCAAAGAAAAGAAAAAAGAAGACTCCTGGTTAAAGAATCTGAACCTTTCTGGCTAACAAACACATGTTATAAATGACCATATGTCCTCCTTCCATCCTAACTTTTTCCCATCCACTTACAGTCCAGCATTACCAAACAGTGATTACCAATGTTATATGATTCCTAAAAGCATCTCTGAATTCCTCCATTGACACTGTTTCCCGAGTTTCAAAGTTACCCTATTCTCAAAAGCCATTAAATGCATTAATCATTTCAATGCTGACTTCAAAGCTATCATGTTTTGCTTACATCAATCAATGGATTAAGCTGTCACAAAATTTATGATGTAAGACTGATCAGTTTGATGTCTCCTGCCTTGTTTTTCAATGACTGCTGGGCTTGGAACTGTTGTCCACTCTCACTTCTGGTGATAAAAACTGTTTCGCCATTCATATTTGTTGCATTAAGAGTAAATAATTGCAGAAATGTGATAAGTGATGCATATATATTTTAATGACTAAGAGGAAACTCTTTCCTTACACAAAACACCATGCAAGATTGTTAAACAGGAAAGTTGGCAGATGCTGTGATTGAAGTGCTTGAGAAACCCAGCAGGCCATTCAGCATCTATAGGAAGTAAAGGTAACCGATCTTTCATCAAGGCATACGCAAAAAGCAGGCAGGTGTCTGAATAAAAAGATGGGGCGAGGAAGGAAGGGAGGAAGGGGCAGGTCGAGGTATACAGGCTAACAGGTAAGAGGTCATAGATGGATACAGGTGGGAGGGTACAGGAGAAAAAAAGCTAAAATAATGGGAGAAGGGTAGTTTTCCGAATTGTCAGTGAAGGGATGGGGAGCTGGAAGAAAGAAGACAGGGAAAGAAAGAGACTCAGGGAAGAGGTTTAAGAAACTGGAAAGGATGTTGTTTATGATGTCTGGTTAGAGAATGCCCAGATGGAATATTAGGTGTTGTTCCTGTAATTTGGAAGTAGCATCTATTTGGCAGTGCATGAAGCCAATGGATAAACATATCCGGGGCGGGGGGTGGGGGGGAGAAACGGAATAGTATGTTGAATTAAAATAGTTGGCCACTGGAAGATCCCTGTTATTGAAGTGGTCAGAGCAAAGGTGCTCAACAAAATGATATCTCAGTCAGTATCCAGTCTCTCTGATGTAGAGGAGGCCACAACGTGATCACTGGATGCACTAGATAACTCCTGCATATTCACAAGTGAAGTGTTGCTTCATTTGGAAGGATTATTTGGGGCCTCAAATTGTGAGGAAAGAGGAGTTGGGTACGCAGGTGGAGTCCTTCTTGTGGTCACAGGGATAGGTACCAAGGGGGAGATTACAGGGAATGGATGGAGTCATGGAGGGAATGGTCCAAATCTAAAGCAGAAAGGGGAGAAGAGGTGTAAATGTGCCTGGGATCATGTTGTTGGTGGCAGAAAGTGTGGAGGATAATATTTAGATGTGGAGGTTGGTTGGGTGATAGGTGAGGACAACAGGAATCCTGTCCTTGTTGCTTTTCGGGGTGGAGGAGGCCAGGGCAGATGTGCTGGAAATAGAGGAGATGCAGGTAAAGGTTGAGTTGATGGCAGTAGAGAGGAAGCCACATTTTTTTGAGGAAAGAGGTAATCTCAGATTTTCTGAAATGGAAGATCTCATCTTGGGAACAGATACGATGAAAGTGGAGGAACTGAGATAGAATCCTTACAGGAAACAGGATGTGAAGAGGTATACTCGTGGTAACTGTGGGAATTGGTAGGTTTGTAGAAAATATCTGAAGATAATTTGTATCCCCAGATGGAGTTAGAGAGATAGAGAAATGGGACAGTGTTGCTAGAAATGGACCAAGTGAATTTGAGGTCAGGGTGAAAGTTAACAGCAAGTGGATAAACATATTGTGCAGGATATAGTCAGCACAAATATAGCTATTGATGTAGCAGAGGAAGTGTTGAGGAAAGCCTTGTCTGTGTGGGCTTATAGCATGAAATGCTCCACATAGCCAACAAAGAGGCAAGCATAGGTGGGATCTATGCAGCTACGAATGGCTATCTCTTTGACAAGGAGAATGTGGATGAACCAAAGAAGTTATTAAGGGTGAGACCAAATTCTGCAAGACGGAGGAGATTGGTGGTGCAGGGGGACTTGCAAGTCTATTGCCCTGCTGGATTAATCATTTGCAGTAATCCTAAATAACAATCCTAAATAATCCAAGACACAAGAGCAACTTGTCCGTGAACTACTCTTTGCAGACGATGCCGCTTTAGTTGCCCATTCAGAGCCAGCTCTTCAGCGCTTGACATCCTGTTTTGCGGAAACTGCCAAAATGTTTGGCCTGGAAGTCAGCCTGAAGAAAACTGAAGTCCTCCATCAGCCAGCTCCCCACCATGACTACCAGCCCCCCCACATCTCCATCGGGCACACAAAACTCAAAACGGTCAACCAGTTTACCTATCTCGGCTGCACAATTTCATCGGATGCAACGAGATAGACAACAGACTCGCCAAGGCAAATAGCGCCTTTGGAAGACTACACAAAAGAGTCTGGAAAAACAACCAACTGAAAAACCTCACAAAGATTAGCGTATACAGAGCCGTTGTCATACCCACACTCCTGTTCGGCTCTGAATCATGGGTCCTCTACCGGCATCACCTACGGCTCCTAGAACGCTTCCACCAGCGTTGTCTCCGCTCCATCCTCAACATTCATTGGAGCAACTTCATCTCCAACATCGAAGTACCCGAGATGGCAGAGGCCAACAGCATCGAATCCACGCTGCTGAAGATCAAACTGCGCTGGGCAGGTCACATCTCCAGAATGGAGGACCATCGCCTTCCCAAGATCGTGTTATATGGCGAGCTCTCCACTGGCCACCGAGACAGAGGTGCACCAAAGAAGAGGTACAAGGACTGACTAAAGAAAGCTCTTGGTGCCTGCCACACTGACCATTGCCAGTGGGCTGATATCGCCTCAAACCGTGCATCTTGGTGCCACACAGTTCGGCGGGCAGCAACCACCTTTGAAGAAGACCGCAGAGCCCACCTCACTGTCAAAAGGCAAAGGAGAAAAAACCCAACACCCAACCCCAACAAACCAATTTTCCCTTGCAACCGCTGCAACCATGTCTGCCTGTCCCGCATCAGACTTGTCAGCCACAAACAAGCCTGCAGCTGACGTGGACATTACCCCTCCATAAATCTTCGTCCATGAAGCCAAGCCAAAGAAATAACAACTATTTAGTCAGGAATTGTCTTTGATAAATCATTGGTAAGTTTGATGAGGAAAATCTAGTTAACATGTATAGGAATACTGGAATGAAAAAATATTATTGTGCAATAAATTGTTGGGAGTTGGAATGCCCCGGTTGACATAATGATAGAAGCAGATTCAAAAACATATAAAAAATAAACTTAAAAAAAGTGAAGCAAATTAAAATTAAATAGCTGAGGGGAAAAGGGAAAAGAGTTTCCTTCTTGAACAGTCCTATCAAGGCTTAGCAAGGGGCAGATATAATTCCTTCAAAGCTGTGTAACCTTATAATTCCATCTAGATCTGAGGAGGACCAATATTTTTAGTCTCTGCTGGACTTTAAAATGAGGCAGAAATAGAATAGACTTTTAAAGACAGTCAGGCACAGCCATGTTGAGAATTAGGATTACCCTCAGGTTAAGTGGAGTCTCACCAATTGGGTCCAAGGTATTTTTGTTCTTAAAAGTTGAGTTTCTTGGATTCTGGATCTACCTGGATCCAGGCTGATCTCCTGAATCCACATCAGATATGAAAGAGTCTATGGGGAAACTGAACAGGGAATGGGACCCTAAATTCAATCCAATTCACAGTAATGTTTTCTAACCATCTATGCAAGAGAAAGTAATTTCTGGTGCATTAATGGGGGCAAATTACATGATGGAATGAATGGGAACTATAGGTAAGTCTGAATTCTTAGCAATCAGATTGGTTCAGCGAAAACTATTGAGCTACAAGGTTTTGCACAGTAAGTGCTGTGTTTATTTGTATGGCTTCAATGATTGGATCAAAGTAGTTTGTTTCACATATCGTGCTTCAGGATATTTCTGAAACACAGATGCACCATGCTGTCTTTCTTCTATCTGTTTCACTAGCTCCTTCTGCTCATACAAAGCTACTTTTCATATCCAAAGCCTTTCACCCTCCACTTCAACAGAAATACACCATTCCTGGAGAGTTTACCTGCATTTTGTATGTCAGATTTCTAACTTATTGAGTCCGACTTGACCTTTGTTACTTTCAAATCTGTCATCTGACTGTAATCAGGGATACCAATTCTAATGTAAATGAATTTCTATTGGCTTACTGCTAACAAAGTCAATTTCTTCTCATACTATATATCTCCATTTAACTCTAGATATATCCTACTATTGACCAAAAGTCCAGAACCTAAGTTCTTATGTTTCATCTCCCTCTCATAATTTTGGTACCTCTTCCCCTAAACCCTGCTTCTGGAATCTTAATCACTGACTTCCTTATTTAAAGCTTCAATACTTCCCAAATGATCATTCATTCAGTACACCATAACTACGAGAACTCCAATTCTTGTCAACCACCATTGGGTTTCATGTCCAAGTTGACTTCAAGAATTTTGTCCTTTACTTGCAGAAATATGTGAAACATTTTCAATTCCAGATATATTACAAACATTGTTCTGGCTTGCATGTTAAGATATTCTGCAACCCCACTGCACTTATTAAGGTTTTCAATGGAGCTTTTTAGGTTTGAACTACTTGTCATAATTAATGGTGCTTTAATGGTGCTTTACTGTTTCCCTTTATCTCAAAATCTTCCAGTATATCATCTTCATGCCAATGAACATCTACAGACTTTTCTTTAGCGCTTAATATATAATCTCCTCACTATTGTTTCAGACCTCAAATAGAACTCCCAGATCATAACGACATTATCCTAATATATAATGTAAGAGATATTCCCACAATGCTTGAAGGCTACAAGTCAATGTATGGTGGCCAGCAATGACCATTATTCCCCTTCACCAATAATCATGAAACATCATATGCACATAAATAATTTATGTGTATAATCACAATATGTATATTTTTGATAACCTATTATAAATGACGACTGTTTCAGAGTGATGGGATTCCCTAATATTTAGGCAAAATGAGAGGAAGGTACATAAAGAACAGTGATCAGGGATGGAGGATGTCAGAGAAATGGAAGTATGAACGCATTGAGAGATTTAACCAAAGTGCCCAAGTGCTGAAAATTGAGTCTAAAATAGGAAATCACAAGGGTAGGTTAACAGCATTTCCTCACATACAAAGATTAGGCTTTAACACATTGAACAAAAGAGATTGCATAACTTGGAATGAATTGTCCTTTTAGATCAGACCATAACATTTCCAATAGTAGTAATATTTCTGAGCATGCTCAGGAGATAGAGACAAACTGAACAAATTAAGATTGAAGGAATACCTTTCCAAATTAGTAAATGCTATTTAATGTTGATTGATTCATTTAAAATGGACCTGAGAAAAAATCAAGTTGTGAAACAAGCTGATTGATCAATAGGTATTTTCTTGAAACCCAATTACAGGCAGTAATTAAAATGTCACTGTGTAATTTTATTAATATATACAAATGATGGTATTCTTGTGCCAGTTCATGAGTTGAAAGCTCATCAAGTTGTAATTTCTTTGCTGTACTGATGGCAAAGTGTACTTTTCAGTGAAAGCAATCTGGAGTGTGCAGTTACTTAATACCCCTTATTATTAACAGTGCTGTGGTAATGGTGGAGAATTGATGTTTTTGTTAAAAAAGTGGGTACTTTGAGAAATTACAAGCCATGCAATAATTTCACTCACATATCTGGCTCAGGGAGAGACCTCCATTGTCTTTGTTAACCATTGTTATTCTGTATATTTTCTTGGTGTGTAACCAAGCTTTGCATGGCATGGTGATTACCTACTATCATAATTATGTGGATATAAAAGCCAGGGTGTCTTTATCATATTGTCTTTATTGTTTCCTTTGCCTCAGTAATGAGAGTTCTGGTTAATGATCAACGTATCAGATTTGCTGTTCAATCTAAGGAAGTAAATTAAATAATTTTACCACCCATCTTCCCTCTCCCTTGTCCTCTGTACTTGCATCCTTGAAAGAAAATCTAGGTCTTCCAAATTAAAAATGTAACCATACCTGTGCACTAATTGTCTCTCACCAATTGCTGGAAGATGTACAAAGATCATGTTAAAGACTGATGCCAAACAAAGCTAATTTTTCATGTGCTTCGTAGATTTTGCAGATAGATGTTGAAGAGAAGACACAGCCAACTTTTCCCGGACCTAAATACAATAATTTTGATAATTCCAAAAAGGCCAAACATGTTCCTTCATCCTCACTACTAGGTCCAACCTAGGGTGTGAGATCCACATGAAACATGGAAAATCAAAGTGGGAGAAGGCTCTTTGAACCTGCTTAATGTGATCATTGCTGATCAGCTGTCTCAATACTCGCATTCTCCCAACAGCTTCTTGCCTTTGGTGTCTAGAACTGTACCTACCTTCTAAAATATTTAGGACTCAGTCTCCATTGTCTTTTTTTAATTTAATATTTAAATTCAGACATAGAGTATGGTAACAGATCCTTCTAGGCCATGACCCTGTGTTGCCCAATTACACCCAATTAACCTAGAACCCCCATACATTTTGAAGGGTGTAAAGAACCTCAAGCACCTGGAGAAAAGCCACACAGACACGGGGAGATTGTGCAAGCTCCTTACAGACAGCACTGGATTTGAACCCGGGTCACTAGCACTGTAACAGCGTTGAGCCAACCGTGCCACCCAACCGTGTCTTCTGTGGTAAAGAACTCCACATGTTCAGCACTTCATGAGTGAATTAATTTCTCCTCTTCTCTATCCTAAATGTCTGATCCCATATTCTAATCTCTTTGTTCTGGACCACCAATCCTGGGCAAACATCTTCTCTGCATCCAGTCTTTCCTCACCTTGACAGAATTTTGTACATTTCAACTAGATGTCTTCTTAACTTTTGAACTTGAATGAGTTCAATGCTAAAAAACCTAATCTCTCATCATACAACTGCCCTGTCGTCCAAGAAATCAGGTTGATGAAGTTCTGCTGCACTCCCTCAATGCCAGATAAGAGGTAGGAGTTTACTTTGAACATTCAATCCATTGAATCATGGCTGATGTATTTTTCATCTCAACCCAGTTCTCCTGCCTTCTCCCTGTAGCCTTATTAATCAAAAAAACTATTGACCACCATTTTAAATATAGCAAATGACTTGGCCTCCACAGGTGCCTGTGGCAATGAAACCCTTAGATACACCACTCTCTGGCTGAAGAGATTTATCCTCATCTTAGTTCTAAAATGATGTCCTTTTATTCTGAGGCTGTGCCCTCTGGTCTCAGACTCTCCCATTACCTGAAACATATTCTCTACATCCACTCTATTGAGTCCTATCAATATTTGGAATGTTTCAATGAGATGTATCCTTCACAAATAAAGCAATCAAAATATCACACAATATATCAAGTGTAATCTCAACAAGGTCCTGTGCAAATGTACTGAGGTTTTTTTCCAACCTGAATCAAGTCTTATGGAATGAAATCAAGAAATATACCATTGGCCTTCTTAACTGCTTTGTGAGTTTACTGCTGTTAAACATGAGCAATATTTGCTTTTAGCTACTGATGTGCAGCAAGTAAAAACATAATGCTGGAGAAACTCAGCAGGTCAAACAGTGTACTTTAGAGCAAAGATAAAGATAAATAATCAACATTTGGGGCTTGAGGCCTTTATGAAGGCATGAACATAACGTGGGCAAGGACTCACTTTCACTCTTTTCTGTCAAAGTGGATAACTTCACATACTGCTACATCTAACACTCTCGGCATTCTAAAGTGCCTTAAAATATTTTTTCATTGTTCTCACAATTTACAATACCATGCAATTTATAACCTTGGCAAATGTATAAATATTACATTTGGTTTCCTCTTTCAAATGAAAGGTATAATACTAATCATTGATCTTGATCCCATCCAATCAGTCATTGCCTGCCACCCAACAATAAATTCTTACCCTCAGATTGCTATCTGTTAACCATTATTAACCACAATCCCATATGCTTAAATTTTGCACACAGAGCTTTCCATGGTTCTATATCAATGGTTCTCAACCTTTTTCTTTCCACTCACATAGCACTTTAAGTAATCCCTATGCCATAGGTGCTGGCTGTGTGATTAATAAGCAATTGCTTAAGGTGGTATGTGGGTGGAAATAAAAAGTTTGAAAACCATTGTTTTAATCGTACCTAATTGACTCATTATGTGCACCATTTCATAACTCCAAAGGAAATGGGGCAATGACAATTTTTCTCCAGCAAAATATTTTAGTAACAATTGGGTCTAGAGCAGTGATTTTCAACCTTCCCTTCCCACCCACATACCACCTTAAGCAATCCCTTACTAATCCCAGAGCACCGATGGCATAGACATTACTTAAAGTGGTACATGAGTGGAAAGAAAAAGGTTGAGAACCATTGGTCTATATCAAGAATCTTCTGAAAATATTATCAAAGGCTTTCTGAGAGAGTAAGACTATAGAGACACCTGACTTTTTTCTGCCAAACATATCAGGAATAGGAGCAGGAGTTGGCCATCCATCCCATCGAGCCTGCTCTGTCATTTAATGTGATCATGGCTGATCTGATGATAGGCTCATCTCCACCTCCCTACATATTCTCCACATCCCTCAATTCCCTTAACTATGTAGAAATCTATCCAACTTAAATATATTTACTGAGGTTGCCTCTCCTGCTTCAATGGGCAGCAAATTCCACAGATTCACCACCTTCTGGAAAAGCAGTTCCTCCTCATCTCTGTCCGAAATTTACTACCCTGAATCTTCCGGCTGTCCTCTAGTCCTGGCCTCTGCTTCCAATGGAAACAATTTATCTACGTCAATCTTCAATCTTCAGCCTTTCATAATTTTATGTTTCTATATTATTCCCTCTCATTCTTCTAAATTCCATTGAGTACAGTTGTAGACGATTCAATTTCTCCTCAAAGGCCAACCACTTTATCCGTGGAATCAACCTGGGGAACCTTCTCGTCACCGCCTCCAAAGCCAGTGCATCCTTCCTCAAGTAAGGAGACCAGAACTCAAGTCATAGTACTCAAGATACGGTAAAACCAGTTCTATGTACATTTGCAGCATAATTTTGCTGCTCTTAAATTCATTCCCTCTAGCATTATAAGATATATGTTCATTATTTTATGCAATGCATGGACAGCAATTGGTTTATATCAAGCTACATTTCTTCTTTCTTCTTTGGCTTGGCTTCACAGACAAAGATTTATGGAGGGGTAGGTCCACGTCTGCTGTAGGCTCGTTGGTGACTGACAAGTCCGATGCGGGACAGGCAGACACGGTTGCAGCGGCTGCAGGGGAAAATTGGTTGGTTGGGGTTGGGTGTTGGGTTTTTCCTCCTTTGTCTTTTGTCAGTGAGGTGGGCTCTGCGGTCTTCTTCAAAGGAGGTTGCTGCCTGCCGAACTGTGAGGCGCCAAGATGCACGGTTTGAGGCGATATCGGCCCACTGGCGGTGGTCAGTGTGCCAGGCACCAAGAGATTTCTTTAAGCAGTCCTTGTACCTCTTCTTTGGTGCACCTCTGTCTCGGTGGCCAGTGGAGAGCTGGCCATATAACACGATCTTGGGAAGGCGATGGTCTTCCATTCTGGAGACATGACCCACCCAGCGCAGTTTGATCTTCAGCAGCATGGATTCGATGCTTGCGGACTCTGCCAGCTCGAGTACTTCGATGTTGGTGATGAAGTCACTCCAATGCATATTGAGGATGGAGCGGAGACAGCGCTGATGGAAGCGTTCTAGGAGCCATAGGTGATGCCAGCAGAGGACCCATGATTCGGAGCTGAACAGGAGCGTGGGTATGACAACAGCTCTGTACACGCTGATCTTTGTGTGTTTCTTCAGGTGGATGTTTTTCCAGACTATTTTGTGTAGTCTTCCAAAGGCGCTATTTGCCTTGGCGAGTCTGTTGTCTATCTCGTTGTCGATCCTTGCATCAGATGGAATGGTGCAGCCGAGGTAGGTAAACTGGTTGACCTTTTTGAGTTCTGTGTGCCCGATGGAGATGTGGGGGGGCTGGTAGTCATGGTGGGGAGCTGGCTGATGGAGGATCTCCGTTTTCTTCAGGCTGACTTCCAGGCCAAACATTTTGGCTGTTTCCGCAAAACAGGACGTCATGCGCTGGAGAGCTGACTCTGAATGGGCAACTAAAGTGGCATCGTCTGCAAAGAGTAGTTCACGGACAAGTTGCTCTTGTGTCTTGGTGTGAGCTTGCAAGCGCCTCAGATTGAAGAGACTGCCATCCATGCGGTACCTGATTTAACCCCTTTGCTAAAGGCCTATTTAGGCCACCTCCAACATATGGACAACTATGTAGCATTACAACCTCAAAGAGTATTCATTGGCTGAAAAGTCCTTTAAAAAATTCTGAAATCATTAAATATATCAAATAAATATCTTTGATTTGCTGAGTTTCTCCAGCATTGTGTACTTATTAATTTGGGGGAGTCATTGACTGCATCTGGTGCTCCCTTTATGGCCTTCTCTTCATCAGAGAAGCTGGACACAGACTGTGAGATTGCTTCACTGTGGAACCTCACTCTGTCCGCATCAATGACGGGGATCTCCCTGTGGCCAACCATTTCAATTCTGCACTCTACTCCTGTGCCAACATACTTATCCATGGCCTCACAAACTGTCAAACCAAGACTACCCATAAATTGAAGGGGCAACACAACATTCCATCTGGGCACTCACTTACCAGATGCCATAAACATTGTCTTCCCTGGTTTCACTAGCCTACACTTCATTCTCCCTCTCTTCCCCATTCTTTTGTCTTCTTCCCTCCTGCTCTTCACCCTTCCCTCTCCATTCACAGAACCAACCCCCCTCCCCCATTTGTTAGTGTGTCCTCCCTCCCTTATCTATCTGTTACCTCCTGTCTGTGGGACTGTGTTCTTTCCCATGCCCCTCTCACCCCACCATCTTGTTTGGGCAGTTGCCTAAATTTTCCTTATACCTTGATGAAGGGATCAAGCCCAAAATGTTGGCTATGTATCTTAATCTTTGCTTTATAAAGTACACTGTTTGACTGCTGAGTTTCTCCAGCATTGTGTTTTAATTGGTTCCCCATTCACATTCTTGATATGGCTAGCATTTCCAATTTTTAGCTGGTGGGCCTGCCAGCTGGGAGGACATTTATCATACAAGTCAGAAGCTACATTGGCTTGTCCATGGTCTATGATAACTAGTGAGTGGTATGCACTCAGCAGCTGGTGGAAATGCAGAAATAGTGTCCAGGGAAGAGTTTTCAAGTAATTTTCATGTGCAATAGAATTGAATCTCTCAGAATGATTTGCTGATAAAATTTACTGAGAGTAACTGCATTGCAGGTTGTTCCCATACCCACTCAGCACTGAAAGTAGCTCTATTTCTTTATTTAGAATCAAAGGGACAGGTCAAATGCCTTACAAAAGTCTACATTGAGAATTATTGTTGCCCTGCCTTCAACAATCTTCTTAGTTATCTTCTCAAATAAAAACTCAAGCAAATTAGTGGGTGTAATGGACATCGAAAGAACCAAAGACTTGTTGATCCAAACCAAGGCTTTTATTAACTAAAAGACTGGAGCATATCACAAGTAGGTCGACCAATCCAGAATGACCTGGTCTGGCTAGGAGCAATCCTTTAAGACCTGCCAGTAGGTGTGGCTACTCTCTCAGCCAATCACAGTCATCCTACACGACCATCTGTACATATACACATTGGTGATAGAATCTGGACTATCCCAGTGGGGAAAGATTTCCTTGCACAAAGCCAAAATGACTATCCCTGGCCAATATTATCAGAAGATGTCTTGAGACATGCTTTCTACCTGTATCTCACTGGCCATGCATTATTGACATCCAGACCTCCCACTTGTAGGCTCAGACTTCAGTCTATCCAACTATCCAAAGCTGACAAAAGGAACAGCTTCCCAATTGTCAAGAATTCTGACAGGAAAATGGTAGTTTTCAATATTTGCAGATGATAACAAAAAGAAGCAACATCCTTTGAAAGCAAGGACCCACATGTAACAGAATTAATGTCACATCTGCAATCTTTGATGCACAGCCAATCTCTCTGTGCATGGCTTTACCATGTTCAAATGCATCTGACCCTCCAATCTTTTCTCTCAGAACCTGACTCATTAACCAATGCTTGCTGAAGTTATTTACATCATATAGTTGACAGTATAATTGATGCTTTCATGAACATACCATGGAGACATGTTCCCTATTTTAACTAATTTTTTTACTTTTCCTTGGTGGTGATGATCAAACGTGGTGTAAGAATAGTACATGCAGCAAGAACATACCTTGAAGAAAGTCACTGTGGCCCCATCTGCTACCGCTCCATACTCTATCTTGGTTTGTTTCGCCAAGTCATCGGCCGAATCAATGGGAGATTCCATGCGCTCTACCGTGAGGAAAGCAGCCAGGTTTGCGGTGTATGACGAAATGATAATCAGCGTGAAGAACCACCAAATGCCACCCACAATCCTGGTGGAAAGGGCTTTGGGCATTAGTTCGGAACCTGACAAGAGGGTTGAGGATTGCAGTGGGGAGAGGGAGGGTTGAGGGAACAAAAGTGATGGAGTTAAAGAGCACAGGGTGGCACAAGTGGTTCCATACGTGGTCTGACAAAATACATCAGGTGCTTTTAATGAAAATCAAAATGCACTGAAATGAATTGGTGTTCCAACTTTTTTTTGAGCAATATAGTCAGGGGTTCAATTATGCATTTTCCAAGACTTAATTGTGAATTTACAGACTGATGTAAGGTCTTATATCTCCATTGGTAGAATAATGCTAAAGATATGCCATTGTCAGCATCTGAGTGAATCAAATTTTTCAAAGAAACCAAAAGATCGGATCTTTTGAACTGAGGTTCAGTGTGAATTACTTAGGATGCAGTCCCTCCCATTGCTCTTTTGTAGAGATACAAAATTAATTGATCAATTACTGCCAAATTTGCATCCTAACACTAATGTGGAATATTGCCAACCCAGAAAATAGTTGAGAATGCCAAAATTAAGCATACTTCAGGGTCTGTTCAGAAGTTTGCCAAATGAAAATGTTTTCTATTTTATCACAGGGCTAAAAAAATTGTTGGCAGATTTTTTTTTTGGTGTCCATGAGGTCAACAGATTGTCATTCACATAAAGAGCGAATATTTGACCTGAAGATATGTAGGAGGAGAAATAAGCTATTCAACCCATCGAGACTGGCCTGGCATTTGACAAGAGAAAGTTAGAATTATACAAGTGGGGAACTGCTGTTTAAATGGACCCTTCAATCCACCATGTCCATGCAGAAAACTTTGCCTATGTACACTAATCCCACGTGACTATATTAGGAACATATCTTTCCATGACTTGCCTATTCATGTTCGTACAGAACATGAAACATAGAATATAGAACATTACACCACAGTTCAGGTCCTCCGGCCCATAAAGTTGTGCTTACCCATATACTGTTTGCCTACCAAAAAAAAACTACACTCTCTCAACCTCATAACCCTCTATTTCTCTTTCATCCATGTGCATGTCTAAGAGTCTCTTAGTGCTCCTAATGTTTCAGCTTCCAGCACCATCCCTGGAAATGCATTCAAGGCTCCCACAATTCTCTTTAAAAAAAACTTATCCCTGATGTCTCCTCGAAACATTCCTTCTTTCACTTTGTATAGCTGTCCTCTGGTGTTTGCTACTCCCGCCCTAGGAAAAAAGGTGTCTACCTTATCTATGCCTCTCATAATCTTGTATTAAGTCACCTCTCATCTGTCCTTGCTCCAAAGAGAAAAGTCCTAGTTCTGCAAACCTTGCCTCGTAAGGCATATTTTCCAATCCAGCCAACATCCTCATAAATCTCCAAAGCACCCTCTTCCTGTAATGAGGTGACCAGAACTAAACACAATGTTCTAAGGGTGGTCGCACTCAGGGTTGGTGTCAGAACAAGTCTAATCAAGGGGCATTAGGTTAACCACAGGTGGGGGGGGTGTAGAGGTTGGGGTTGGTGGTGGTGCCTACCTGCCATAAAACTCCTCCATACACTGCCATCACACTTCCTCCTCCCTCTGATATAACAGACAAATGTGGTGCTTATAGCATGTGGAGACCAATGACATGAGTGATGCTATTGACATAGTAATGCAGGTGATGCTAACAGCACTGGTGCTGTGGGTAGGAGGCACCATAACTCATTGGGGGGGCTGGTGCCTGCGAATGTCCCCCCGTGTGTCTCCCCTCCCCCCCATCATCACCAGTGCTGGTCTCTCCAAAGATTTATAGAGCTGCAACATTACCTCATGACTCCTGAACTCAATCCCTCAATTAATGAAGCCCAGCAACCCAGAGGCCTTCTTAACTATTCTATCAACCTGCACAGCCACCTTGAGAGATCTATGGATTTGAACCCCAAGGTCCTTTTGTTTTTTCGCACTATTAAAAATGTACTCTGCCTCAATATTTCTCAAAATGTAGCTTCCAAATTTATATATTCTGTGTTCTGTCCCATGTCATATGCCTTCTTCACCATCCTATCTACCTGTGTTGAAATTTTCTTGAAACTATGGTCTTGAAATCTCAGGACTCTCTGTTCATCAACATTACTTAGCACCTTACCATTTACAGCCTATTTGACTTCCCAAAATGCATTTTGTCACAGTTGTCTGGATTGAATTTAATGTTGTTGGGATGAACTTTCATCTGCCAGTGCTCCACTGAACTTTCCATTTGATGTTTAGACTCCCTTATTTGCTAACCACAGCACCAGCCATTTTTGTCATCTAATCATACATTGAAGTCATTAATATGTACCACAAGCAACAATTCCCAGCACCAATCCTTGCAGGTCACATGGCCAAATCAGAGGAGAATCCTACCACCACTACCTTCCACTTCCTCTCACCAATCCAATTTTAGATCCAATTAATCAGCTCATCTTGGATCCCATATGCCTTAAAGTACTGGACCAGTGTTCCATGTGGAACTTGTCAAATGCCTTACGAAAGTCCACACAGACAATCTTTATCACCCTGCCTTCATCAATATTCTTTTTGTTATCTTCTTAAAGTAGACTAAATCAAATTAGTAAGGCAGGATTTCCTTACACAAAGCTAAATATTCCTACTCTATATTTTCTTTTCAATTCCTGTTCATAGTTTCAGTAATGTGTGTCAACCAAGGTTCCCTGATCTTACCTTTTCTACATTTCCCTCTTACTGGAACATCCTGGACATGAACTCTGACTGTTTTAAAGAACTCCCCCTTGTCTGCAGTTGTTTTACCCACAAGCATCTGCTTCCAATCTACTTTCATAATTGAGAGTCTGCAGATGCTGAAAAAATGGAGCAACAGCCAAAATGCTGAAGGAACCCAGTGATTAGGGCAGCATCCATGGAAGGCAATAGATAGTTGCTGCTTCGGGCCAAAACACTTCATTGTGGATCCTGCCTGATCTTTTGAGTTCCTCCAGCATTTTGTGCGTTGCTCCTTCCACTTACACTAGATCTTCCCTTGTAAGGTTGAAATCAGTCTTCCCCTCTTCAAGACCTTAATTTGAGGACCCTTTCTATAATTACCTAGAAACTTTCAGAATTATGGTCATGTGCCCCCCATTGTCACTTCCACCACCTCCCCAGTTTCATCTCCAAAGAGTAGGCCATCCGGCCCTATCTCTAGCACAAACTAGTCTAGTTGATACTTAACTGTGATTGCATTGTATTGAAACATAACTTAACATAACATAACAATTACAGCACGGAAACAGGCCATTAGGCCCTTCTAGTCCGCACCGAACCAAACACCCCTTTCTAGTCCCATCTCCCTGCACAATGCCCATAACCCTCCATCTTCTTCTCATCCATAGACCTTTCCAACCTTTTCTTAAATAATACAATTGACTCCGCCGCCACTATTTCTCCCGGAAGCTCATTCCACACGGCTACCACTCTCTGAGTAAAGAAGTTCCCCCTCATGTTACATAATAACATTGACTATTTTTAGGTGGTAGGCATATGTGACCATAAAGGTGACAGGGGTGGTGGTGGAGGCTGGTACCATAGGGACATTCCAAAGGGTCTTGGACAGACACATGGATGCAAGAAAAATAGAGGTTTATGGGTGTGAGGCAGGGAAGGTTTAGTTTGTTGAGTAAGTTCATATAGGTTGGCACAACATCATGAGCTGAAGGGCTTGTACTGTACTGTAATGCTCTATATTCTATTTTCTAAGGAGACTCACCACAAAATGTAGGTAAATTAGTCACAAACTCACCACAGTGGTTTGGAGTTTAAGTTTAAAAATGTTTTTTTTCACCGCAGGCAATCAATGGAAATGTGGTGGTTTCATTGTGCGCCAAACTAATAAACATATGGGCAAAAATATCAGCATTTCAACCCCTTCGTTCTTTTCATCATGGACAATTGAAATGGCAATACAATCAAAAGGAGCAGTGAACTGTAATTGGGAGCTGTCAATAAGGAAGATACATCAATTTGTCATTTCTCCTTAATACCTTATTACTGACATAATCCATTTCATTAATAATTAAGTTGAACCCCTGAGTATAATGTATCCAATAGTTAAAATGCATCCAAATATTCCATTTATTCAACACTGGATGGAGTTGACTGTTCATGATTTCATAACAAACAGTCACATGTCAGCATTAGGCTCTGAGACTGAGGTTAAACAAACCTTAATCCTTGACTAAATTCATCATTGTTATATCTTTTCTGTCAGTCACTGCTCTAACAACATTTTTGGGTTGGTCAGGAAGAGTTAGTCGATGATGAAATTTGTTCTTCGTGCTCCTCCAAAGAACCTACTCTTTGGCAAGTTTACATTGGGAATTTGTGAACACGCACACAGAGGCTCAGAATCCTTTGTCCAGTTGTATTAATGAAAGGATAAGCCTAGAAGATGGGGTAATCTTTAAATCTCAGCATTTTATAGAATCACAGAGTGATACTGTGGGGAGGGATGCTTGTCAATGTCATGATGCTCTGCAGGTATTTTGAAAGACCATTTTAATTTGTACCAATCACCTGTTCTTTGACTAAAACTCCATATTTTATTACACTTTGTTTGAAAATTATCTTTGAACCTGCTTCCACCAATCTTTCGGGGGTACCCTACAGAAGATAAAACTTGCCATCATGGCAGTATGCCATTAGGCAGGCGAACCGGCCCCGCTTGTCACGCATGCGGCAGGGCAGCCGGCCAAAATGGTGCCGTTGGGGGTTTCCTCCCGAACTCGGCACCGGGCTCAGAAGCCCACGCTTGGGGACCCACGTGATACCCCGGTGACGTCAGGCCCGCCCCCCCCCCCCCAGCACGGTTTTCAGCCAGGTCCAGGCTGGGAGAATAAGACCAGCCAGGCAGCCTGCAATAAATCAGATTTTGCTCACCCATTTGGTTGTGCAATCCTTCAGTTAGCAGTGTAGCTGCTGGTACAATTGGTGACACCTACAAGTTCAAACGTCTTTGAATACAACATGAACAACCCTTTGATCAACGCTATAGCCATCAAGCTTCCTGACTTCTGGGTTCAGGAGCCAGATTTCATCAGATTCAACCAAGTTTTACCATGTGGTCGCCGCCCTGGACCAGGCCACTGCCAAACAAGTGCTGCACCTCGTTCAGCACCCACCCGCAGAAGGTAAGTACGGGACCATCAAGCAGGTGCTCACCAGCTCTCTCGGCCTCTCCAGGCACCAGCGGGCCACTTGGATGCTGCGCCTCGACGCCTTAGGGGACAGAACTCCAATCGAGTTGATGGACAAGATGCTCACGCTCATGGGTGATCACACAAACTCCCCACTCTTTGAGCACATCTTCCTCGACCATTTGTCTGAAGACATCTGGCCGTTACTGTCCCAAAAGAGCTATGTCGACCCTAGGAAGATTGCTCAAAAGGCTCAGGAGCTATGGCTCAAACGATTCAGCAGTCCAGCAGGTTACGAGTCACGGGCATGACCATGTCAAGCCTTCCTCTAGTGCTGCAGTGGAACACCCGGCCCCTGCAGGGGCCTCAAAGAGGATAGCTAGAAGCAAGTCATCCAATTTGGGCCTCTGTTTCTTCCACCAGCGCTGGGGAGCCAAGGCTCAGAAGTGTCATCAGTCCTGCTCGTTCCAGGGAAACGAGCAGGCCAGCCACTGTTAATGGCTGTGGCGGCTGGCCATGAACACAGCCTTCTCTACCTGCAGGATTCAGTCAGTGGCCAACGCTTCCTCGTCGACACTGGGGCCCAGATCAGCGTCATCTCAGCCCCAGCGATCGAGTCCTGGAACCGGCCTCGAGGACCTCCCTCCATGCAGCCAAATTGTTGGAGATCTGAACATATGGAGAAAAGACCGTCCACTTCCAGATCAGCCAGCGGAAGTTCTCGTGGAGGTTCATCATTTTGTCCCTTCCAACCGCCATCCTGGGTGTCAACTTTCTCCTCACCCATGGACTCCTGGTTGACATTCGAGTTAGGTGACTGGTAGATAACCATATCTCCCAATCCATTCGCCTCAATGCCTCCTGCACAGAGCAGCCACAGGTGGCCACGGTCAGCATGCCCAAGGACAATTTTCAGCATATCCTGGATGAGTTCCCATCCCTCCTCAAGCCACAGTTCTCCGCTGCCTCATCACACCACGGGGTGTTTGATTACATCCCCACCCAAGGCCCGCTGGTCCACGCCAAGGCACGCTGGCTCCCGCCGGATAAGCTCCAGATAGCAAAGGAAGAGTTCTCACATCTGCAGGAGCTGGGGATCATTCAATGCTCTGACTGTCCTTGAGCCTCACCACTCCACCTGGTCCCGAAAGCCTCCAGTGGCTGGCGCCCCTGCGGAGATTATCGACAGCTTAATGACGTGATGGTACCTGACCGTTAACCGATCCCTCACATCCAGGACTTTACGGCCAACCTGGATAGCGCGAGGGTATTCTCCAAGGTCGACCTGGTGCGTGGGCATCACCAAATCCTGGTGCACCTCGAGGACATACCCAAAACTGCCATCATCACCTCCTTTGGCATGCCGATCGGACTCAAGAACGCCGCCTAGACCTTCCAGTGCTTATGGACACAATGGGCAGGGATTTGAATTCTGCATTCATTTACTTGGATGACATCCTTGTCGCCAGCAGAGACCATGCACAACACAAGTCTCACCTGCGCACCCTTTTCTTCCGACTGGCCGACTTTGGCCTAACGATCAATTTGGCCAAGTGCCTGTTCGGGAAAGAGTCCATGAAGTTCCTTGGCCATACCATCATGACCGAAGTAGCCACACCTGCCGCTACGAAGGTCGCTGCAATCAAGAAGTTCCCACGGCCGGACAACCTCAAGGGGCTACATGAGTTCACGGGTATTGTCAATTTCTATAACCGCTTCATTCCAGACGTTGCACGCATCATGCAGCCACTCTTCACCCTCATTGTGGCCAAAGACAAGACACTCGCCTGGACTCCAGAGGCCAGCAGGGCATTCAAAGCCACGAAAGATGCCCTCGCGAAGGCTACCCTGCTCGTCCACCCACTCACCGACCTGCATATGGTGCTCTTTGTCGATGCCTCTGCTACAGCCATTGGCGCCATCCTGGAGCAGCAGGTGAATTGACAGTGGAACCCACTGGGATTCTTTAGCTGACTTCTTTGCCCGCCAGAGTGCTTTTGATCGTGAGTTGCTGGGCATGTACCTGGCGGTGCGTCATTTCCACTATTTCTTGGAGAGGAGGCCTTTCACCCCTTTTTACCGACCACAAACCCCTCACTCAGGCGCTCGCTATGGCAAGAGACCCCTGGTCGGCCCGCCAACAGCATCACCTCTCCTTAGTGTCAGAGTTCACCACTGACATTCTGCACAAGGCGGGGAAAGACAACATGGTCGCTGATGCACTCTCACGACCGGCCATTTGAGCACTGACACCTGGCCTCGACTTCAACCAGCTTGCCAGGCACCAGAAGTCTGACAAGGAGACATGGGCCTTCAGGACTGCCATCACGGGCCTGCGGTTCCAGGACCTCCCAACTCCTTACGGTGAGGGCTCCATCCTGTGCGATGTCTTCATGGGCACCCCGCAACCAGTGGTTCCCCAGCAGTGGCGCAGGCAAGTCTTCCACCATAGCCATGACCTTTCCCACCCTTCCGTCAGGTCCACGGTCCATATGGAGGCCCGTATCTGGCACGGGCTTTGGAAGCAGATTGCGGACTGGGCCAGAACCTGCACCCATTGCCAGCTTTCCAAGGTACACAGATACACCAGAGTGCCCATACAACTCGTCCGGGAATGGTTCAGCCACATACATTCAGACATCGTCGGACCCTTGTCCGTTTCCTGAGGTAACCGTTACCTTTTCACAGTGGTAAACCGGACCACTCATTGGCCCGAGGTGATCCCGATGCCAGTCCCTCCATGGACTCCTGCTCCCGAGCCCTTTTGAACGGTTGGGTTGCCCGGTTCAGCGTCCCAAACCACCTCACCAGTGATCGGGGCACCCAGTTCACCTCTGCGCTCTGGGCACAGCTTGGCAACATCACACCATGGCCTATCACCCACAGGCCAATGGGCTAGTCATGCGATTGCACCACCACCTTAAATCAGCACTTATGGCCCACCTCACCGGCCCTGACTGGGTGGACAAGCTGCCTTGGGTGTTCCTTGGCATCTGCTCAGCATCCAAAGAAGAACTACAGGCATCATCAGCCGAGCTGGTCTACGGTGCACCCCTACCCCTACCCGGTGAGTTTGTCAACACACCTCACAACCCCCAGCAGTCACTGCACGGTCTACTGCCCCACCTCTGGGCCCAGTTGGACTCCTTCACACCCCCACCGCCGCCCAGACATGGCACACGGGCCTCTTACATCCCCAGTAAGCTGTACTCCGCAGAGTATGTTTTTATCAAGCAGGGCGCATCCAAGACCATACGAAGGGCCGTACAAAATAATCCAGCATTCAGGATCCACTTTCACACTGGACATCGGAGGCAAGAGGGAACTGTTTACAGTGGACAGGTTAAAGCTAGTCCACCTCAACCCCACCGAACTAGTAGTTGTGGCCCATCCCAAGAAGTGAGATCGCCTGGCAAAAAAGGACATTGGTGCCGGTTCTGGGGAGGGGGGGGGGGTGCTGTGTGGTGGTACGCCATTAGGCATGGTCTCATGCACGCAGCGGGGCAACTGGCCAAAATGGTGCCGTCAGGGGTTTCCACCCGACCCCAGCACCGGGTTCAGAAGCCCGCACTTGAGGACCCATGTGATGCCCCGGTGACATCGGTGCCCCCCAGCTTGGTTCTCAGCCAGATGCAGGCTGGGAGAATAAGATCAGTCAAGCAGCCTGCATTAAATCAGTTTTTGCTCACTGAACTCAACCCGTCTGGCTGTGCGTTCCTTCAGTTAGCAGTGGAGCCGCCACTACATCATGTTGAAACCCCCTCCACCCTTCCTGCAGCCTCTGGTTCATTAGGCAGTGAGATTAAATTTACATTCACTGGTAACTGAGTCTTTTGCAATTGGAAGTTGTTTCTTCAGTCTTTCTTCCCTCAAATACTTCATTATTTTCTCAATTCCATTTGAAATTTTCCATGAACTCTTTCTGCTCTGAGGAGCCATTTTATTCAATCCTTTCAGATAACTCATGACTTTTATTCCTGGTATAATTCTCCAACTTTTCCTCTGCCTACCTCGCTAAGATTTTTACACCATTCATAAAATATGGTGACCACGTGCTAGGGTCATGTTTGGAATGATCCTACCTGCAGAGGACCTCAAACATTGCACGAAGCAGGTGGCAGTTCCATGTCAATTGTTGAAAATCCAAACCTATGCTGGGATGGGCTAAGCACCAGGAAGAGCAGTGTTAACGATAGTGAATCCAATTTTCTATTAGTGGATATATGCCAAAGGGAAGTTTAGCAGCTAATGGGGAAAGAGTGGATCATATGTCTTCAGCTGATAGCTTCAACAAATTCCCAACGAGAGTACAAAATAGAATTTCTACTAAAATTATCATCAAGAAATATTTCTCCCCACCTCACACTCAGGCTAATTATTAGAAGAAGAAACTGCATAACTGATGCTCAATCATGCATTTTATTGCATGCTACACTCATTTAACAGATATCATGCAAATGTAAGATTGCTTACATTAACCAGGATAGAAACAGTTGAAGTGCATTTTTTTTAGAATTAGACTGGGTAATATGGAATGTGAGAAAGATGGATTCCTCAAATAATGTTACAGCCCATTATCAAGCATTTCACTAATTTCGTTTAATAGCAACTTACACAAGAGCTGAGGTAACTCTTATTGATCCATCTTACCCTCACAATCCACCTTACCACTTGAGTCCTGAACTAGATTAGCTTGGACATGACAGCCAACTCCAAATCCAGTCTTAACTTTATAAAAGTCTGTAAGAAAAGAAGAGAAATATACCTTGTTCATGATGACAAATAGGCCCTGAGAGGCATGCAGTCCGATACATAAAATCATAAACGATGCCCACTCAGGGACTACTCGCCCACTTGGACTGCTCTTAACTCCTTAAGGTTGGGCTGCAGTCAAGCAATGTTGCAATTGCAGGCACACAACAACCAGGGGAAGACGGAACTATCTGCTGTAAGAGTCACGCAATTACCACAAAGTTCTTATCTTACCCAAACACCAGAGGATGTGCCTTTTAAGGATGCTTAGACAGAGCCTGGTTGGGGCTGACTGTCATGTACCCAAGGTAACGTCATGTCCAACACTTTATCCCACAGTTTTCTGGGGGGTCAGCAGGCGAAGTAGGGTTCCCTCTTATCATGTACCCTGTTGTACTGAGGAAAGTGTGTTAATATGCTTGAATACTTACCTGTCCATTCGGCACACATGTAAAAAAGTCACATGCAGTGTATAAATAATGCTGTGTAAAGATGTAAAGCTCATTTCTGATGTAGATCAGTAGATGCTTTAAAAATTAACAATTTGTGTGCTAATTTAGGATACATGCAAAGAGGCACCCATGCAAGCCAAGTGCCTGAGAGCAGTTACCCCCAGCAAAGAGTGGGACATGTGCCCAAAGAGAGGTGCAGGCTGAAGCGTATACCTTGCTGCATGAGAGCTCCAACTCCAAACCAGAAACTATTTAGCAAGGTAAAATTGTTTTCCACCACATCTGAGTCGGGATTGCAAGGGTGGGGATTATACCACTCATATGGGCTAAACCTGTGGTAATTGAGAGAAACAAATTGAAACTATGAGTAGACAAAATCTCAACAGAGTGCACGATTCCTGGAGGAAGAAGAAACAAAAGCAAGTTTAAAATACATAACTGAAATTGCAACAATGCATTAATAACACTTCCAGTTTTATGAGCAAACTTATTTTAAATAAAGATCATTTCAATTAGAAACACAGAATTAAGCATTTCAAAGTGGTATTTCCAAAGCTAATTGTTCACTGTTGGCAACAGTGCTATGGTCTCACTTCTAAAGGTATACTTTATGATAGAGAATGGAACAAAGCTGAACGCTAGTTAAGAATCCCCAGCTTCTGGCATTAATTTGTTTAAATTCAACCTTACTACATATTGTTCCATTCATTAATTGTTAATGGCAAGTAGTGATTTGCTTCTGGAAAGCCAAACTTTATATATTATATCACCAGGATATAGTTCACTGCAATTAGTTTTCAAGTTTGCTCAGCGTTGGTCTTTTGGATTAAAAGCTAAATCCAGATCTTTAAGGAAATTGGGGATAATGCAAGTCCAAAAATGTGCTCCCCTCACATTCTTGATAAAATCTTTGCAATATAAGTTAAATACAATGGCTGAATTGTCTCTCTTCTCTGAAATGACAATGGTTACACTCTCCACACATTCTCACATTCTTTAAACCTTGCCAGAGTAGCACTATCCACCTGAGTACCAAGATACTTCATAATTTATTCATTCACTGGTGCAAGAAATTGGACTGAAACAGTTACATTCTTATTTTAGTTCTGTGTATTTTGTAGGTGATGCAACTTGCTTTACCCTCATCAACAAACTAAGCATCATGCTTAATGTAAAGATTTTGAAGACTGAGAAATAGTTGGCTACCTTCTTAAATTACTATCCTTTTTTTCAGTCCTACGAAAAATTCATCAAGAATGAATTGGGTTCTTAGCACTTTGTTTCTAGGGCTTGGTCTCAATTGTCCAACTGCTATTCTTTATACTAAAAATACCAAATTTTTGAATGGATTTCTGTTTTACTAAATCCAAAGTGCTGAGATGTATATAATATCCAATTTTTTCCTGTGCTAGGTGTGCATTGCAAATCCACTTTGTCCAATGGTGTTCTATTTATAATGGTGAGCTGTAAGCTAAGGATAATGATAGAAGCCTATGCAGGAATATAATGCTGCCATCATCGATCATTTCTGCATTTTCTAGTGTCTTGAAACCTGTGCAATTCCCCTTAATACCATCATGTGGGAACAAACATTGCAATGTATAAAGTACAATGAGGCTAATAGACCACTTCATAACAATCCTCACTAAAATGGCTTTTACTGATAAATTTGAATAAATTTATCCTAAATTGGTTAGTGTTGAACTTCATCTGCAAAAAGGCTGCAACTGGTAATTTTAGCAATCAATGGAACACTCGCTACTTCACACAGAATGACTTCGTTTTAAATGGTTCCTTATTTGAACAAAATAAATAGTTTGAGAACTTGCATTGCCTTTTAAGATCAACCAAAATTACAAGATGTAATTAAAAAGTGCCTTTCAAATGTGGCTTCAGAGCAACGTAATTAAACAAATACTGACTTCAGTCCATTGAGGCATCTTCAAAATATAGTGTAGACATGCACTGTAAAGAGGGTGGTAAAAGAGGAAAGAAAGGAAGAGAGACAGAGATTTATGGAGGAAATTTCAAAGCAAAAACAATGAGTGGACCTGCAAACACAGATGAGAATTTTAAGCCAATGCATCTCCTTATTGAGAGCCAATGTAATTCATAGAACTTAGGGAAATGACTGGATAGGGTGGTGAAATATATGAAAATGACTAGTGTTCTGGTTAAAAAAAAGTTCAGAGACTGTGCATCATAAGCCTGGAATAACAAAGAGACAGATGAGGGGTTCAGCAGCAGATGATGGGGGCAACGTGACAGATCTAGAACTCAGTGGTCAATTACAAGTGTTCAGAGGCAAGCAAGCTACCGGTTGCAAGGTTGGGGGGGGTGGGGGAGTTTAACTATGTGTCTCAGAGCAGAGATTATAATCAGGATTGAAGAAAATTGGTTGGGTTATCCACATATTGAGTGGAAATTTCTTCTTATCCCATTTTGGGAGCTGGAGAAGTGAAACAAAGAGTGGACAAAAAGTGATTGGTCCAATGGAGGAGTCAAGGGAGGAGGTGGAGAGATAGATCCAGATGATACCAGCATATATGAGGTAAATGATGCTTTGTTTTCACTGATGTCACTGCAGGGCATTGTGTCTATGATAAACAGAAGGGATCAAGGGTAATTCTTTGGGGGCAACAGGAAAGGAAGTTACCACAGGAGGTCTGAGAGGATGGCTTTCGATGACAATATACAGTAGAGAAAACACTCCACTTGCTTTAACATAATTTGGCCATTGTCAGTGTGAGAAGGGAGGGGTTTAAAAGCAGTGCACAAACCAAAATGATCATCATACTTTTCATTTAGAAACTCAGTTGAAATTTTTATACAACGAAGATGCAAATAGTAAAGAAAGATTATTTTACATTGATTTAGTTTTTTGTATTGTTTTCCATTGCTCAACTTAGTGATAATTATGCCAATTTTGAAGTAGCGTTCTTTGCAGTGTTTCTGAGCTTTCAGTAACGAATTGAAAGGCAAGACATACCAGCAGTGGGAGCTGCAGCACCAACAATCAAAGGTGGAAGGAGAAATATATACCAGGCTTCATGACTATCTTATTTTTCAGAGATGCATGACATGTTCAAACGATTAACGCTACTCATTATCAGTTTTTGCATCACAACAAAACATGTCATTTTCTTTGTAACCTAATCAAACCACAACATTGCCAGATCCTTAACATCAGATGCAATGCCGACTAATTGATCAGCGTCCTATTTGGAATATTGTGTTCAATTCTGGCCGCCTCATTATAGGAATGAGGTGGAGGCTAGGGAGAGGGTGCAGAGGAGATTTACCAGGATGTTGCCTGGATTTGAGAATGTGTTTTATGAGGCAAGGTTAACGGTGCGAGGGCTTTTCTTTTTACCACAAAGAAGGATGAAATGTGACTTAACAGAGGTCTATATGATTATGAGAGGCATAGATAGGGAGGACAGCAAGCATCTTTCCTCCCCCCCCCCTCCCCCCGCGGGTGAGACTAGCAAACACCAGAGGACCTCCGTCCAAGGTGAGAGGAAGACAGTTTAGGGGAGATAGTTTAAGGGAGACATCAGGGAAGTTATTTTATACAGAGAATAGTGGATGCCTGAAATACATTGCTGGGGTCACGGCAGAGGCTGGTACAATAGGGACATTTAAAAGACTAAGTCAGGCATATGGATGCAAGAAAAATAGAGGGTTATGGGCGAGTGGGAGGGAAATGGGTTTATAAAGGTCGACATAAAATCGTGGGCCAAAGGGCCTGTAATATGATGTTGTGTTCAATGTTCAATTATGCACCTTCTTCCTTCCCTGGTTTCCTTCCCATTGATCATTGGATTGGAAAGCTGGTATGCACATCCCCTTCAAAGTGGAAAGAGTCCACAATTTCCCTGATATTTTTCAACTATACTTTCAGCAATGAATGGAACAGGCAAGACCAAGGAACCTATAGGCTCCATCATATGCACTCTAGTCTTATTGAGCTTTCAAACGCTTTCTCCAGCATAATTGATGATTGGCATCATTAGATCAGATTGGGTATCTATGCTGATTCCTTTAAAAACTGAATCTATAATACGTAATTGTAATTTCACACATTTCTTATTTGATTTAGCTTTCTTGCATATTTATTTCCTTTGTCTTCTAGTTTTTCCCCACATTTTAGAAGTAAAACTGTAATTAAAATCAGCTTTTTATCACTGCGCCAACAGAATTCCCATTGACACCTGACACGATTAGTAATTTCATTGAAACGTTTACAGTTGGAAAAAAATATTGGGCAATTTTGCAGTTGTTTTATTACAATTTTATTTTATTGATTGCAAAACTATATGCTATGGGTGGAGGTCACTCATCCCACCACGCCTGCACTAGCTAATTGAACTCAGCATTCTATCCAACACTTTGAGCACGGCCCTGCAGTAAAATAAGTAAAACTTTACAACATTTTGAAAGCATTGTATTGAAGTTCAGTGCTAGTGATCCTACTGACGCCATTGGATAAATTTTAAAGTCAATGTTGCACTTAGAGACTGTAGCCCTGATCTTTGAAATTTGAAACTCAGCCTCAAATGCAGTGCTCAAAAAATATGGCTCTAAAATATGCAAGATTTCTAATGTTAGAATGAGAATTTATCTTAATTTCCCGACAATATGATATCAGCAGATGAACTTATTGAAAGGAGGAAAAGGGACATCTATTTCTAAAACACCTTCACAACTGCAGAATATCCCCAACAATTCTACTTCAAAACAATACTTGTTATCTTAGGAAATTGCAGAAGGCTCAAACTGCAGTTTAAATTGTAAGAATATATATTTTACGTGATGTGAGTACTCTACCATTGGGAAGTCTTCCAGATTGTACATCTCTTTATGTTAATTTTACTTTCAGTCAACCTGGATTGAAACTATCTAGCTCTGTTGTGTTATGAGCTTTAATTGTAATACATAAAATTCCATCCAATCTGATTTCAGAACACCATTCCTTTGTTTGATGGTGAGGCCATATACACAAAAACATGCAATACACGCTGAATATTTCACTTAAACAAAACATAATGCCCAATTCTAAAGTTAAGCATCTATTGCAACTGCCGGGAAAAGATGAATGAAAGCTGTTTAACAGAAATAACAATCTACCTGCAGAAAAGGAAAAACAAGCAAAAACAATCTTTCTTTGCATTATCTATTAAAAGTTCAACCATGGTATTTCTAAAAGTAGAACAACATCACAGCAAATAATTTGATGCTTCAATGAAAATAAAGTAGAAGATAAAAAAAAGCTGTAATTTCAAATTGTTCTGCATGGGCTATAGATTTACATATCACATAGCACAGAACAAAGCATCAGCACCAGAAATAAATAAAGTGCTAATTAGGGGATTACTGCACAGATTCCAATGCTGATTGCTGGATAATGGTTCTGCTTTATAATGCATCTGATGTAATGCATTGGAAATGTATTCATTTTAAGATTGGAATTCCTGCCAAATCTAGACTGGTAGAGTACTCCAAGACATTTGCTGTACAGGTACTCCCCAAAAATATGTCTGTGTTCCAATCTGGACGACCATTCATATCTCAGAATTGCCCCAGCTGTGATACTGAAGAGTAAAACAAATTGATTTCCTCCATTCTCTATCTCCGAATCTTTCTAATTCTCTCTGTTGCTGCAGACTCTACTGGGGTCTAAAATCTGCCTGCCTATCAGAATATTGAGCAACAGAATCAGAAAAAAACAGGGAAAAAGAAGTGAAAATATGGTGAAATATCTTAACCTGGCAGGCACCAAGGCAACACGCCTGATTTTCAACGTAATCACTTAAGTTTTGTATTTTTTCTTTTGAAAAAAAAAAATTTGGTAGTATGTGCAGATGGATATAAGTCGCATAGGTCACACTTTGGGAAGTTCCTGTATTGCAACAGGCAGTGTATTGAGATGCTCCACAAAAATCTGCAAAAGCATCAACCACAAAGGGAAGTGAGTGACATTTTACTTAATGATTACTTGATCAGGCATTCGAATTATTGTCTTTGGACTGTAATCACAGTGAAATGAATTGCTCGGAGAAGTCCCAAATTTGTTATCAGTGACTCATCACACCTCTACATTCTGTCCTATTTGCAGCTTTCTCCAAATGAATCAAACAAAATCATTTGGACCTGTAGATTTTAGACCTATTATGTGAGATCCAAGTGAGTTGTTAATTATGACTGAGTTACAATTATTGCTTAGCTGGTCAATAATTACATTGTCATGTAATACTACTCATGTAATACTATATTTAGAATGTAACATACATGAAATTCTTTAATTTTTGCCTACCGTAAGGCAGACAGAGAGTCGCCACTTTGGCCACTTTGTCCAGCACCCCTCACAGAAACTGACTGCACCTGGTGTTCCTAGGCGGTCTCCCCTCCAAGAGCTGAACAGTCCTGTGCCTGCTTAGCTTCCGAGATCAGACAATCCCAGGCATAGTCAGGCTATTAGGTGCTGTCCTAAAGAAGCCAATTTCACGTAAGGTCATTCTAATTTCATCACATGAATAGTTTTAATAGTAAAAGATTTGATTTTTTTGAGCATCAGAAATTTTATATGAATGCACCAATTTTATTGGGCACTTTGCATAATCTTTTTTTTAAAAAGTAAAGTCAAATTTATGCGGTTGCCCTCCCTTGATTTCCCTGTGATTTCTTCAATGTGATTGACTGACCAACCAGATCGATGAAATCGCAGCTGGCTGAATGCCAGGGTTTCCACTGAACCCATGCAGATGGACGCAGAAATTGGCAGAGAATGTCCTCATTGTCAGATCCTAGTGGTGAGTTATATCTAGCCTACAGCAATTGAAATGCTTTTTAATATTTTAGTATTTTTCTGTTTATAAATTTGTACCATAGAAATTAAGGCTTTCTTAATAATGTTAAATGTTATCAAGTTTCAAAGCATGAGAACAAGTGCTTTGATAAAGTCCACAAAGTCCAATTGAAGCATTACGATAGCTCCAATTGGATTTAAAAGATCATCACCTTCAGTTTATAACTGCAAATTTAAATAATTTCTGGGAGGAAGTGGTTCTTTACCAGTGTGATGAAAACTTTTCAATGTTGACTACTTTGCTAGGTTAAGTTTCAGCTGAAGTAAACTAATATCTGGAAATTACTTTGCTAGAAATTTGTGATATCCTATAAATATTTACCCAAGCAATATTTGGATTTAATGACATTGCTTCCAACTCCAAAGGAAGACATAACCTCTTTGAAATAAATTATGCAACTGTACAATGGTATCGTGCAGTAAAAGTTCCAGGAGCCTCTTCAAAGCAAGTTAGGCAATGAAGTGTTAGCTCTTGCTATGCTTGTGGTGTTCCCTCCTGAGTTCAATACCCATTCCAAAGCATTGAAAACAAAAATTCCTTGCTGACACTCTAATGCAATATGAAGGGCTGTGCCATATTTCAAGTAAGGCATTATATTAAATTGCTGTTATTTCACTCTCTCTTTCTGTCCCTGTCTCACCCCCACCTTCCATTTCTTGAAATTATTCTCAAAATTTTAGATTTTATATTTTGTTTACCCTGACTGAAAAAGATTACATGGATTTATTTTATTGCTCTTTGTAAGAGTCTACTTCCTGAAAATTTTCTTCAGCACCATCAGAATTTTTAATTTTTATTTACCACATTTTATTGTTTCATCGTCTGGAAATTGTTTCAAGAAATGCTGAGCACATGAAAAGAACAATATGAATTATTTCCTTCTCTAACAGTAATTTTATAATCATTTTTAAAAGAGAAGAACATTATATATGAATATAATCATATTAATTTCTCCCTGATAAAGTGAAATAAACAATTAACATTCAAACACATTTGTTAATATACTTATTGGTATAACAACAAATGGATAAAAAAAATGGCAACAAGACTTTAAAAAGACAAAGCTTTTCTGAAAAGGAAGTTTCAAATTCTGGAAATCAATTAAATATATCCTTTGTGGAAAATTTTTTGAGTATGTATTTCTCTAAAAATATCTGAACCTATTTCTCCTCATCTTCCAAATGTTCCACTAAAACCTTTGTGTGTGGCCATTTTTTTTTAACATTTAACCAGCGACAAAGTATTTTTGGCTGACCCTGCATGTAGCAGATTTAAAAGGCAATACATAGGGTATCAAACGCTCCAAAGGAGCTGACCGCTTACTTCTGTATAACAGCCAGTGTTACCATCATTGCAACAAATGAACAAAATCAATTTGAAGATTTTTTTTAAACCCATTTAGTTTAGGTAAGAGTAACTGTAAAAATACAAAAACAAAAATGAAGCAACTTCTTTGTGCCACCAGAGTTGAGGGTTTGGCGTCAGGAATAAATATCGAGATAGATAGGACATCACATTTCTTTGGAAGACTCAATGGATGAATGGGTTTAGCCCTGTTTACCATGGATAATTTGTTCCTGCTTAATTAATGTTCTAGTACAGGGGATAATTACAATTCCAGACTGTTAAGATTGATAATTGTGGCAAAAGTACAGGAGAATTTGGAGATATAGGTTAAAATCGCTGAAATAAAAGTCTAAGATATCATGAGTGAGTGATTTTAATTGATGAAATTGAGATGCCTACCATTCTCTTGACATGAAACACTTTTTGCCTTAATTTGTGCATTTCTACAGATATTGACTGTGAAAGAACAACACTTCCCTGTTCTCATTTCAGGACACGTAGTTTTAACTAAATATATAGCAAACTGAAAAAAAAATAGTCTCTTGTCTTTTCCTGCAAGATCTTTGTAATAGAATTAAACCCATGAGCAATGAGCTTTGTTATCAGTGCAAAGAAACCAGTATTAAACACAATAATGTAAATTCTGCTGCTGCCTTTAGAATCCACAATAGAATCTTGTAATGAAAAATATATTGACTTTACTGCTTAGATTTTGATGGATTGCACCATACATTACAAAATGCCACTTGCTTTTTTTGTATGCAAAGTGTAATTTATGTATTTTCCTCTAAATTAGTTCGACAAGATCGGGGTTTTCATTGCAGAGTAAGGTTTTTTTACACCAAAAGTTAAGCCTTGTGATTATTGTATTAATTTCATTAAAAATAAATCTTGTTTATAAGAGTGCATCATTTAATTTTGTGACAAATACGTCTCAAAACAGTCTGGCACAGTTTCTTTTATCTTCAGTTTCACAGACGAGAAA